>NC_086446.1:404779217-404909217 GCF_028390025.1 Pseudophryne corroboree
CATTTTCACACGTGCATTGAGATTGATAGGGAGAGGACGTGGCTGGCGTCCTCTCCGTAATAGAAAAGACTAAGAGTGACATTGTTATAATTGTGGGGAGGATTGGGGACGGGGAGCAGCTGTTAGGGAGTACAGTGCAGGGTTTTGATTATACCACCAGTGAGTTTAATCCTTTGTTTCTCTGCCTGAAAAAAACGCTCCGACCACCATATCTGTGCTCACTCAGTGTGCTGCACTGCTGCATGATATATCTGTGCTGAGTGCACTGCTCACACTGCCTAATTGTGGGGACTGGGGAGCAGTTATAGCAGGAGTACAGTGCACAGTTTTGCTGACAGTGACCACCAGTCCAGTATACGTTTGTCTGCCTGAAAAACACTCCTGTGTATTTTTTTTTTCTTCATACTAGTTTGTTTAGCAGTCTGCTGACAGTGTCCACCAGGTCCGTTATACAGTATATTATATAAGCAGCAGTACGGTAGGCCACGGCTGTACCTACCTCTGTGTCGTCAGTGCACTCGTCGTCCATAAGTAATATAATACTATACTATCCATCCATCTACATTGTATACCTGTGGTGTTTTTTTTTTTCTTTCTTCATACTAGTTTAGCAGTCTGCTGACAGTGTCCACCAGATCCGTTATACAGTATATTATATAAGCAGCAGTACGGTAGGCCACGGCTGTACCTACCTCTGTGTCGTCAGTGCACTCGTCGTCCATAAGTAATATAATACTATACTATCCATCCATCTACATTGTATACCTGTGGTGTTTTTTTTTCTTTCTTCATACTAGTTTAGCAGTCTGTTGACAGTGTCCACCAGGTCCGTTATACAGTATATTATATATATATAAGCAGCAGTACGGTAGGCCACGGCTGTACCTACCTCTGTGTCGTCAGTGCACTCGTCGTCCATAAGTAATATAATACTATACTATCCATCCATCTACATTGTATACCTGTGGTGTTTTTTTTTCTTTCTTCATACTAGTTTAGCAGTCTGTTGACAGTGTCCACCAGGTCCGTTATACAGTATATTATATATATATAAGCAGCAGTACGGTAGGCCACGGCTGTACCTACCTCTGTGTCGTCAGTACACTCGTCGTCCATAAGTAATATAATACTATACTATCCATCCATCTACATTGTATACCTGTGGTGTTTTTGTTTTCTTTCTTCATACTAGTTTAGCAATCTGCTGACAGTGTCCACCAGGTCCGTTATACAGTATATTATATATATATAAGCAGCAGTACGGTAGGCCACGCCTGTACCTACCTCTGTGTCGTCAGTGCACTCGTCGTCCATAAGTAATATAATACTATACTATCCATCTACATTGTATACCTGTGGTGTTTTTTCTTTCTTCATACTAGTTTAGCAGTCTGCTGACAGTGTCCACCAGGTCCGTTATACAGTATATTATATATATATAAGCAGCAGTACGGTAGGCCACGGCTGTACCTACCTCTGTGTCGTCACTCGTCGTCCATAAGTATAAGTAATAATAGTATACTATCCACCCATCTACATTGTATACCTGTGGTGTTTTTTTTTGTCTTTCTTCATACTAGTTTAGCAGTCTGCTGACAGTGTCCACCAGGTCCGTTATACAGTATATTATATAAGCAGCAGTACGGTAGGCCACGGCTGTACCTACCTCTGTGTCGTCACTCGTCGTCCATAAGTATAAGTAATACTATACTATCCATCCATCTACATTGTATACCTGTGGTGTTTTTTCTTTCTTCATACTAGTTTAGCAGTCTGCTGACAGTGTCCACCAGGTCCGTTATACAGTATATTATATATATATAAGCAGCAGTACGGTAGGCCACGGCTGTACCTACCTCTGTGTCGTCACTCGTCGTCCATAAGTATAAGTAATACTATACTATCCATCCATCTACATTGTATACCTGTGGTGTTTTTTCTTTCTTCATACTAGTTTAGCAGTCTGCTGACAGTGTCCACCAGGTCCGTTATACAGTATATTATATAAGCAGCAGTACGGTAGGCCACGGCTGTACCTACCTCTGTGTCGTCACTCGTCGTCCATAAGTATAAGTAATAATAGTATACTATCCACCCATCTACATTGTATACCTGTGGTGTTTTTTTTTTTTTTTCTTCATACTAGTTTAGCAGTCTGCTGACAGTGTCCACCAGGTCCGTTATACAGTATATTATATAAGCAGCAATACGGTAGGCCACGGCTGTACCTACCTCTGTGTCGTCACTCGTCGTCCATAAGTATAAGTAATACTATACTATCCATCCATCTACATTGTATACCTGTGGTGTTTTTTCTTTCTTCATACTAGTTTAGCAGTCTGCTGACAGTGTCCACCAGGTCCGTTATACAGTATATTATATATATATATATATAAGCAGCAGTACGGTAGGCCACGGCTGTACCTACCTCTGTGTCGTCACTCGTCGTCCATAAGTATAAGTAATAATAGTATACTATCCACCCATCTACATTGTATACCTGTGGTGGCTTTTAGTTGTGCGCAAAATATGGAGAACAAAAATGTGGAGGTTAAAAAAATAGGGAAAGATCAAGATCCACTTCCACCTCGTGCTGAAGCTGCTGCCACTAGTCATGGCCGAGACGATGAAATGCCATCAACGTCGTCTGCCAAGGCCGATGCCCAATGTCATAGTACAGAGCATGTAAAATCCAAAACACAAAAGATCAGTAAAAAAATGACCCAAAAATCAAAATTAAAAGCGTCTGAGGAGAAGCGTAAACTTGCCAATATGCCATTTACGACACGGAGTGGCAAGGAACGGCTGAGGCCCTGGCCTATGTTCATGGCTAGTGGTTCAGCTTCACATGAGGATGGAAGCACTCATCCTCTCGCTAGAAAAAAGAAAAGACTTGCGGCAAAAGCACAGCAAAGAACTGTGCGTTCTTCGAAATCACAAATCCCAAAGGAGAATCCAATTGTGTCGGTTGCGATGCCTGACCTTCCCAACACTGGACGGGAAGAGCTTGCGCCTTCCACCATTTGCACGCCCCCTGCAAGTGTTGAAAGGAGCACCCGCAGTCCAGTTCCTGATAGTGAAATTGAAGATGTCAGTGTTGAAGTACACCAGGATGAGGATATGGGTGTTGCTTGGGCTGGGGAGGAAATTGACAAGGAGGATTCTGATGGTGAGGTGGTTTGTTTAAGTCAGGCACCCGGGGAGACACCTGTTGTCCGTGGGAGGAATATGGCCATTGACATGCCTGGTGAAAATACCAAAAAAATCAGCTCTTCAGTGTGGAAGTATTTCAACAGAAATGCGGACAACAGGTGTCAAGCCGTGTGTTGCCTTTGTCAAGCTGTAATAAGTAGGGGTAAGGACGTTAACCACCTCGGAACATCCTCCCTTATACGTCACCTGCAGCGCATTCATAATAAGTCAGTGACAAGTTCAAAAACTTTGGGCGACAGCGGAAGCAGTCCACTGACCAGTAAATCCCTTCCTCTTGTAACCAAGCTCGCGCAAACCACACCACCAACTCCCTCAGTGTCAATTTCCTCCTTACCCAGGAAAGCCAATAGTCCTGCAGGCCATGTCACTGGCAAGTCTGACGAGTCCTCTCCTGCCTGGGATTCCTCCGATGCATCCTTGAGTGTAACGCCTACTGCTGCTGGCGCTGCTGTTGTTGCTGCTGGGAGTCGATCGTCATCCCAGAGGGGAAGTCGGAAGACCACTTCTACTACTTCCAGTAAGCAATTGACTGTCCAACAGTCCTTTGCGAGGAAGATGAAATATCACAGCAGTCATCCTGTTGCAAAGCGGATAACTGAGGCCTTGACAACTATGTTGGTGTTAGACGTGCGTCTGGTATCCGCCGTTAGTTCACAGGGAACTAGACAATTTCTTGAGGTAGTGTGCCCCCGTTACCAAATACCATCTAGGTTCCACTTCTCTAGGCAGGCGATACCGAGAATGTACACGGACGTCAGAAAAAGACTCACCAGTGTCCTAAAAAATGCAGTTGTACCCAATGTCCACTTAACAACGGACATGTGGACAAGTGGAGCAGGGCAGACTCAGGACTACATGACTGTGACAGCCCACTGGGTAGATGTATTGCCTCTCGCTGCAAGTACAGCAGCGGCGGCACCAGTAGCAGCATCTCGCAAACGCCAACTCGTTCCTAGGCAGGCTACGCTTTGTATCACCGCTTTCCAGAATACGCACACAGCTGACAACCTCTTACGGCAACTGAGGAAGATCATCGCAGAATGGCATACCCCAATTGGACTCTCCTGGGGATTTGTGGCATCGGACAACGCCAGCAATATTGTGCGTGCATTACATCTGGGCAAATTCCAGCACGTCCCATGTTTTTCACATACCTTGAATTTGGTGGTGCAGAATTATTTAAAAAATGACAGGGGCGTGCAAGAGATGCTGTCAGTGGCCAGAAGAATTGCGGGCCACTTTCGGCGTACAGGCACCGCGTACAGAAGACTGGAGCACCACCAAAAAAACCTGAACCTGCCCTGCCATCATCTGAAGCAAGAGGTGGTAACGAGGTGGAATTCAACCCTCTATATGCTTCAGAGGTTGGAGGAGCAGCAAAAGGCCATTCAAGCCTATACATCTGCCCATGATATAGGCAAAGGAGGTGGAATGCACCTGTCTCAAGCGCAGTGGAGAATGATTTCAACGTTGAGCAAGGTTCTGCTGCCCTTTGAACTTGCCACACGTGAAGTCAGTTCAGACACTGCCAGCCTGAATCAGGTCATTCCCCTCATCAGGCTTTTGCAGAAGAAGCTGGAGGCATTGAAGGAGGAGCTAAAACAGAGTGATTCCGCTAGGCATGTGGGACTTGTGGATGGAGCCCTTCATTCGCTTAACCAGGATTCACGTGTGGTCAATCTGTTGAAATCAGAGCACTACATTTTGGCCACCGTGCTCGATCCTAGATTTAAAACCTACGTTGGATCTCTCTTTCCGGCAGACACAAGTCTGCAGGGGTTCAAAGAACTGCTGGTGAGAAAATTGTCAAGTCAAGCGGAACGCGACCTGTCAACATCTCCTCCTTCACATTCTCCCGCAACTGGGGGTGCGAGGAAAAGGCTACGAATTCAGAGCCCACCCGCTGGCGGTGATGCAGGGCAGTCTGGAGCGACTGCTGATGCTGACATCTGGTCCGGACTGAAGGACCTGCCAACGATTACTGACATGTCGTCTACTGTCACTGCATATGATTCTCTCACCATTGAAAGAATGGTGGAGGATTATATGAGTGACCGCATCCAAGTAGGCACGTCAGACAGTCCGTACGTATACTGGCAGGAAAAAGAGGCAATTTGGAGGCCCTTGCACAAACTGGCTTTATTCTACCTAAGTTGCCCTCCCTCCAGTGTGTACTCCAAAAGAGTGTTTAGTGCCGCCGCTCACCTTGTCAGCAATCGGCGTACGAGGTTACTTCCAGAAAATGTGGAGAAGATGATGTTCATTAAAATGAATTATAATCAATTCCTCCATGGAGACATTCACCAGCAGCAATTGCCTCCAGAAAGTACACGGGGATCTGAGATGGTGGATTCCAGTGGGGACGAATTAATAATCTGTGAGGAGGGGGATGTACACAGTGAAAGGGGTGATGAATCGGACGATGATGATGAGGTGGACATCTTGCCTCCGTAGAGCCAGTTTGTGCAAGGAGAGATTGATTGCTTCTTTTTTGGTGGGGGCCCAAACCAACCAGTCATTTCAGTCACAGTCATGTGGCAGACCCTGTCACTGAAATGATGGGTTCGTTAAAGTGTGCATGTCCTGTTTATACAACATAAGGGTGGGTGGGAGGGCCCAAGGACAATTCCATCTTGCACCTCTTTTTTCTTTCATTTTTATTTGCGTCATGTGCTGTTTGGGGAGTATTTTTTGGAAGGGCCATCCTGCGTGACACTGCAGTGCCACTCCTAGATGGGCCAGGTGTTTGTGTCGGCCACTAGGGTCGCTTAGCTTACTCACACAGCTACCTCATTGCGCCTCTTTTTTTCTTTGCGTCATGTGCTGTTTGGGGAGGGGAGTATTTTTTGGAAGGGCCATCCTGCGTGACACTGCAGTGCCACTCCTAGATGGGCCAGGAGTTTGTGTCGGCCACTAGGGTCGCTTAGCTTACTCACACAGCTACCTCATTGCGCCTCTTTTTTTCTTTGCGTCATGTGCTGTTTGGGGAGGGGAGTATTTTTTGGAAGGGCCATCCTGCGTGACACTGCAGTGCCACTCCTAGATGGGCCAGGTGTTTATGTCGGCCACTAGGGTCGCTTAGCTTACTCACACAGCTACCTCATTGCGCCTCTTTTTTTCTTTGCGTCATGTGCTGTTTGGGGAGTATTTTTTGGAAGGGCCATCCTGCCTGACACTGCAGTGCCACTCCTAGATGGGCCAGGTGTTTGTGTCAGCCACTAGGGTCGCTTAGCTTACTCACACAGCTACCTCATTGCGCCTCTTTTTTTCTTTGCGTCATGTGCTGTTTGGGGAGGGGAGTATTTTTTGGAAGGGCCATCCTGCGTGACACTGCAGTGCCACTCCTAGATGGGCCAGGTGTTTGTGTCGGCCACTAGGGTCGCTTAGCTTACTCACACAGCTACCTCATTGCGCCTCTTTTTTTCTTTGCGTCATGTGCTGTTTGGGGAGTATTTTTTTGGAAGGGCCATCCTGCCTGACACTGCAGTGCCACTCCTAGATGGGCCAGGTGTTTGTGTTGGCCACTAGGGTCGCTTAGCTTACTCACACAGCTACCTCATTGCGCCTCTTTTTTTCTTTGCGTCATGTGCTGTTTGGGGAGGGGAGTATTTTTTTGGAAGGGCCATCCTGCGTGACACTGCAGTGCCACTCCTAGATGGGCCAGGTGTTTGTGTCGGCCACTTGGGTCGCTTAGCTTAGCCATCCAGCGACCTCGGTGCAAATTTTAGGACTAAAAATAATATTGTGAGGTGTGAGGTGTTCAGAATAGACTGAAAATGAGTGTAAATTATGGTTATTGAGGTTAATAATACTATGGGATCAAAATGACCCCCAAATTCAATGATTTAAGCTGTTTTTTAGGGTTTTTTGAAAAAAACACCCGAATCCAAAACACATCCGAATCCGACAAAAAAAATTCGGTGAGGTTTTGCCAAAACGCGTTCGAACCCAAAACACGGCGGCGGAACCGAACCCAAAACCAAAACACAAAACCCGAAAAATGTCCGGTGCACATCACTAATATATATATATATACATACATATACACACACGTACATACGTACATACAGTATATGTACGGAAACCCCCCCATGGAAATCCTGCGTTTGCCACTGCTCCAGACCCCGGTTCATCATTGCTGTGTGACCATGTCATACAGCCCACCGAGAACCTTTGCAATCTGGTGGACAACTATGCAATAGATCGCACCTATCCTTGTGTATCAATGCCTATTTCCCTATAGATTGTAAGCTTGAGAGCAGGGACTTCCTACCTATGTGACTGTTTGTTATTACTTAGTTATGTTATATCATTATTTCCAATTGTAAAGCGCAACGGAATTTGCTGTGCTATATAAGAAACTGTTAATAAATAATAATAATAATAAATAATGATGCTTCTTATATCGTCTGGAAACGATCATACTTCTAATATTGGGTTGGAACCGATGATTCTTCTTATATCAGGCTGGAACCATTTATCAGACTGAAACCGATTATATGACTATTGGACTGGAACCGATTATGTGACTATAGGACTGAAACTGATTATTAAACTGTGCTGAGCTGGAAGTCACAGGTACACTGAGTCTGACTTGAACTGAAGAATGCCCTCTGCAAAGCTGAATGCAGCAGGTTAGGCTGAATGCAACAGAGCTTGTTTTGTCTGGCTGGAATTGACAATGTTTAGCAGCAGTGGCGTAACTACCATAGGTGCAGGGTATGTAGCTGCTACAGGTCCCAAGATGACTGCAGGGCCCGCTGCTCCCCTGCACCCAGGATTCCAGCGGTGGCAGGTGTCCCTGCCAGATGCATTTTTCCAGACCTTGGCCATGGCGAGCCAAGCTGGCTGCTGGTGTGGATTGAGAGCTGCGGCTATATAGACCTGTCTATGTGCTACCCCAAAGCCTCATCCCTGGTAAAAGCAAAAGAGGAGTTGGGCATGACATACAGGGAGGAAGGTTTAAAGATGCAAAGTTATATGAATGGGGGAGTGAAGGGGGCAGATGTATAGTGTTTAAGGAACGGGACCCCCTTGGCCGGGAGGGAGGTTCTGTGTTCACACGGATTCTGTTCGTTGTCTGGTCTGTGTGGATGCTACAAATGTGTAAGTAGCTGCGAGCAGCTGCAGGGGCTCCGGTGGGCGTCTCTATACAAATCCTGGCAGCTGTTCACTTATTTTCTCATATTTTCGCACATCCTCTGAGTCAAAAAACGCATCTGTGGCAGCATAAAATACTATTATGACTCGGGCCCATTATATGGAGGTGTGATCAGAATAGGCCTCAAGGTGCCAGATCACTAACAAGTCCACCATCAGCAGCCCCACGCCTATAGAAAAACACCTTCCCATTCTGGCCATGCTTGTTAGCAGTAAGCAAAGTGCAAAGCAGAGTTGTACCTGCAGCAACTGGCTGATTAACACAGCTTCCTCCTCCCACGGAGACCTGTGTTCCGCTCTTTGGTGGGGAACTGTTGAGCTGGTGGAGGAAGAGACCATTTTACTGTAGGTGAAGCAGCTGAGACACAGGGTTCTGTTGCTACTTCCTGAGCTTTGGCCAAGTTGCTGTGATCATGTATGTGTGTCTGGGCAGACACATCAAGAACAATCATGCTGGAAGGAGGAGCTGAAGGCCAAAGAGCTGAAACAGCTTATCCAACTTGTGACTGAGTGATATCTGGAGGTAAGTGGAGGGAAAACTCTGGTATTACTTTATAATTATGTTTTTTTATTAGTCTAATATTTATGTGAATACTTAAAAATTAAACTTTTTGAGGAGGTAATTACTTAGATTAATTTTAAAGCCCATCAGACAATGGGGGTAATTCAGATTTGATCGTAGATGTGCTAAATTTAGCACATCTACAATAATTTAAACCCTGGCACACCAAATGCACCAGATATCTGCAAAAATGCTCATGTACTGCTGACCGACACTGGAGGAAATCACGCTCTAAGGGGGTAATTCCAAGTAGATCGCAGCAGGAAATTTTTTAGCAGTTGGGCAAAACCATGTGCACTGCAGGGGAGGCAGATATAACATGTGCAGAGAGAGTTAGATTTGGGTGGGTTATTTTGTTTCTGTGCAGGGTAAATACTGGCTGCTTTATTTTTACACTGCAATTTAGATTGCAGATTGAACACACCACACCCAAATCTAACTCTCTCTGCACATGTTATATCTGCCTCCCCTGCAGTGCACATGGTTTTGCCCAACTGCTAAAAAATTTCCTGCTGCGATCAACTTGGAATTACCCCCTAAGGCAGACTTCCTCCATTTCAAACTTATGCTTTTCAGCGCTGCCCTTTCTCTTGCTAAACAGTCATACTTCAAGAACCTCATCTCCTCCCAGTCTTCCAACCCCCGGCGACTCTTTGCCACTCTCAACTCACTCCTCTGCCCACCTCCACCTCGTCTCCCCTCCTCACTCTCTGCTCTTGACTTTGCCACTTATTTCACATCCAAAATTGACTCCGTACGTCAGGACATCAAATCACACCAGACCATCAGTAACCAGCCTCATCCCATCCCTTACCACCCCTCCCCATTCCTCCCACCAACATCTTTCTCCCATGCATCTGGTGAGGAAGTCATGGCCCTCATTCGTTCCTGTCCCCTCTCTACCTCCCCACTTGACCCTATCCCCTTCCGCCTCCTCCGCTACCTCTCTCCTTCTGCTTGTTCCCATCTTTCCCACCTTCTCAATCTCTCCCTCTCTTTTTTTTTTTTTTTTCAAAATAATTTTATTCATGGGATCACAGATGCAAACAGATACCAGCAGATAGTGGTTTTAGCAAGTTACATTGCAAATATAGCATAACATTTGGTAGTTATAAAGATAACTGAAAAAACAAACAGTGACCCATTTTTGACCCAGAGAGCGGGTGGTATAAAATAGAAAAAAGGCCAGTCAGTAGCGCAGCTAACTGACTAACATTAAAGAGCAAGAGTAGAATAAGATCAGGAAGAAAAAAAGACAGAGAAGAAGAGAAGAAAGAAGTGGAATAGACGAAAGAGAATAGGATAGAGTCCCCGGGAGGGTCCCATCAAATATGGTGCAGGGTATCACAAATTAAAGGGTGAAGGGGCATGCTGGGTGGCCAGCCATGGACTCCAAATTTTCTCGAATGACTTAGAGGAGCAGTTTATGATGCTAGTCATATAGTCCATGCGGTAAACGTACCAGATACGGGCAATTATAGATTGCATGGAAGGCTGGATAGGGTTTTTCCAATCTGCAGCTAGTTGACATTTTGCGGATACTATATGTCGTAACAATTTATTTTGAAATTTTGTTAGAGTTGGTAGGTTTAAGGGGAGAAGAATGTATTTAGGGTCAGAAGGAATGGAAATCTGTAACAAGCCAGATATAAAGTTGATCACGTCCCTCCACATGTGCGCTATTTTAGGACATGACCACCATATGTGTAGGAAAGAGCCCTCTGCGCCACATCCTCTCCAGCACCTATCCGACGTATCTGGGTACATTTTACTCAAGCGAGATGGTACATAGTACCATCTATATAATAATTTATAGATATTCTCTTTGATTCTAACGCAGATAGAGCTAGACGCCGCGTTACCCCAGGCCTCAGACCATTCCTCGTCATCTAAAGCCGAGCCTAGATCCGTTTCCCATGCTCTCTCATGAGGATCACGCTGAGAGGAAGTGTCCCCAGTGAGAGTAGTATATAAGAGGGAAATTAGGCCTTTGGTTGAGTGACGCCTGAAACATATAGTCTCAAACGTGGTCAGGGGTCTACTAGAGAGGACGAGGCCTGTTAAGGATCGAAAATGTCTGAGTTGTAAAAATTGATAAAAATACTTAGAGGGAATATCAATAGTTTCTTGAATCTGAGAAAACTGTGGAAAGCTAGTATCCCTAGTAATATCATTCAGATATAAGATACCTCTATTTTGCCAAGGGGAAAACAGTGATTTATGTGTACCAAGAGGGAATGCGGGGTTATGTAATAGTGGGATGATAGGGGATGGGGCTGGGGCCAAGCCATACTTCCTATTGGCAAAGTCCCAAATCGTTAGTGAGCGGGAAACTACGGGGTGGGATGCTATAGTTCTGGGGCGGCAGCGTTAAGAATTTAAAAACAGATGGAGGAATAAATATCGGGAGGGTCTGGAACAGGTAAAGTATCCGAGGGAGCACGTTCATCTTCACCGAGTTTACCCTACCTATCCAGGAGATAAAGAGACTAGACCTAGAAGTCAAATCTGACTTAATTCGATCTAAAAGCCTAGGGAAATTAGCTTGGTAAAGTTGATGATGGCTATGCGTTAGAAAAATACCTAGATATTTAATCTTTTGCTTGTGCCATAGAAATGGAAAGGAATTTTCCAAAGAGAGCTTAATCGGGCCGGGGATATAAAAATTCAATACTTCAGTCTTACTCGTATTAAGTTTATAACCTGAATGTTTAGAGTAGAGGTCTATCTCAGAAAGGAGCGGCTGTAACGACTGAGATGGGGATCCTAGAGATATTAGGACATCATCAGCGTATAACGCAATTTTATGTTCAGTAAGGCCTACCCTCACTCCAGCTATATCTATATTAGCTCGGATCCTTGCTGCCAGTGGTTCCATAACCAGGGCAAATAGCAACGGGGAGAGCGGGCATCCCTGTCTGGTGCCGTTAGTGATATTGAACGCGGAAGAGGTGAGGCGATTAACAGAAACCGTGGCAGTAGGGGATCTGTAAAGCGCCGAAACACCTTCTAGCAATTTTCCAGAAAAACCCATCCTCCGGAGTACTGAGAAAGCAAAGGGCCAGGGGATTCTGTCAAAAGCCTTCTCGGCATCTAATGCTAACAACAACGAGGGTAGCTTCTGTTTATGGATAGAGTGAATCAAATCTATGGCTCTCCTGGTATTATCGGAGGCCTGGCGGCCAGAAATGAAGCCCACTTGGTCCGGGTGTATTAGTTGTGTAAGTAGGGGAGCTAAGCGGTTGGCTAAGATTTTAGCGTATATCTTAAGATCTACGTTCAGCAAAGAGATCGGGCGATAGTTGGAACATCGCGTTGGATCCCGCTCTGGCTTCGGAATCACAATAATGTCAGCTTGTACAGTCGCTGGTGTAAATGATGCTCCCTCTAGAACACTATTAAAGAGTGAAGTAAGGTAAGGAGCCAATTCCGTATGGAATGTTTTGTAATACTGAGCGGTAAAGCCATCTGGACCAGGGACAGCTGACGACCGCATAGATTTGATAGCGGCAACCGTCTCTTCCAGCGATATATCCGCATTAAGGAGAGAAATCTGTTGCTCTGTCAAACCCGGCAAGGGGGCACCCAACAAATATGAACATGCTCCCTCTGGGCCATCGGAGGGAAGAGGGGGGGCAGGGAGATTATATAAGGAGCTATAATAGTTCCGAAATTCCTCCACCATCAACTTAGGATCATAAGTGAGTGCATCTAATGTAGAAGAATGTAGTTTTTCTATCAGTCCCATAGCTCGCTTACTTCTTAACTTATTAGCTAAGAGACTATCTATTTTATCCGCTTTATCATAAAATTTTTGACGAAGCTTCTGCAGTATAGCTGCTGCTCTCCGCGATAAAAGGGTGTTTAACTGACCTCTGAGGTTATTTATCTGGGAGAGAAGGGAGTCGCACGGGGCAATTTTATGTTGGGCTAAAAGCGCAGTAATTTGAGATTCCAATGAGGAAACTTCCTATGCTGCTTTCTTATGTATGGCTGAGGCCTTAGACATGAAGTGGCCGCGAATAGTGGCTTTATGTGCTTCCCAAACTAGGCTAGGAAAGACTTCTGGGGAGGCGTTTTACTAAAAGAAAAATTTTAGGTTCAATTTAGTGTCTGAGACAGTGGAGGGATGCGAAAGAAGAGTATCATCAAGACGCCATTTACGGGACTTATTAGGGGTTCCATAGAGGTCGACCAGGATATATACTCCTGCATGGTCCGTCCATGAACAGGGAGTGATGCCTGAATCAGATATCAACGTCGAGAGTGAGTGAGATACATGTATCATATCTATTCGAGAGTAATGCTGATGAGGTGCAGAGAAGTGGGTATAGTCTCTAGCGTTGGAGTGTTTAAGACGCCAGGTGTCTCGTAAATCAAGTTGCGTGAGGGAGGATGTCAATGTGAGTGCAGCATCAGATGGGGATGCCTCCTTCTTAGTTTTAGGAAGAGTAGATTTATCTAAGAAGGGATCAAGCACAGTGTTAAAGTCCCCACCTAAAATAATGTGGCCTTGTGCTACTCTATTAAGACGCAAAAAGAGTGTGCGAAAGAAACGGGATTGGTCTTGATTAGGGGCGTATACAGACACGAGCGTTAGAATATCAGTGCGGAGCGTACCAATCACTATCAGGTATCGGCCGTCAGGATCAGCTATGGTTGTAGTGTGGACAAATGGAATATTATGGTGGATCAATATTGTCACGATCCTGACTGTAGTTCTCGTATTTGGTGACTTACCCCTGCCATCTGTCCTGGATCCTGTGTCTTTTTACTCACTGAGTTAAACAGCTTGTCAGCACTATGAGTTTTCCTGAGTTCTCTGCCTGAAAGGTAATAGTTAATTAGCTCCACCTGTGGTGATCTCCTGTGTGAGGCTGAATTCGGTAATCTGAAGTTTAGGCCTAAAAGCCAGCATCCTATGTTTTGCAGAAGTTCAGGCTTCAGTGTTCTCTCGGCCTGCTAGGCCTCATTCTACATCACAGCCTAGTCTAGAGTACTCACATGACAGTGACTGTTCACCTGTCCCAGAGTTGTCCAATCCTCTGCCAGCCTGAGACTCTCTGCATCACCTAATCCTGCTCACCAATCACCAAGGACCAGGAAGTATAAGTCGGGAGGCTGAGTTGGAAACTGGGCCAGTTCCTCGTGTCACACACAGCTCTGTGTGAGTCTTAAAGCTGAGCACCCTAAAGGTAACCTTTGTACTTTAGTTCCTGTGGAAACTCTGTTCCCTTGTTACCCCGTTTGGTTTATTTTTGTGTTGCCACTGATATTCACTATTTCCACGAGTCTCAATGTAAAGGCACAGCTGCAGTGGTTCATCTTAAAGGCACAGTACTGTATTCCATAGTCTCAACTGAAAACCACAGCTGCCATGTTTCATCTTTACTGCTGTTGTAGTTGTGATCTCCAGAGCTCCCGTATACCTGTGGCTTCCGTGCCTCCAAGCACCTCCGTGCCTCAGCACCTCCGTGCCTCAGCACCTCCGTGCCTCAGCATCACCGTGCCTCAGCACCACCGTGCCTCAGTACCTCCGTGCCTCAGCATCTCCGTGCCTCAGCACTTCCGTGCCTCCAAGCACCTCAGTGTCTCCAGGCACTTCTGCACCTCCAAGCACCTCAGTGCCTCCAAGCACCTCAGTGCCTCCAAACACCTCAGTGTCTCCAGGCACTTCTGCACCTCCAAGCACCTCAGTGCCTCCAAACACCTCAGTGCCTCCAGGCACTTCTGCACCTCAGTGCCTCCAAGCACCTCAGTGCCTCCAAACACCCAGTGCTCACAAGCGTAGTTGGTGTCTCCAGCATCCGGTACTCCTTAATTCATTCCTCAGCACCTTTTCAAGTTCTGTCTTTCAGGAGACCTCCAGCATCCATACGTGCTTCCTGTCTGCCGACCAAATCCTGCATGAGGAAAACCTAGATTCGGCCATCTCTGCTGCGATTCCTCTTCCCGGTCACCGGAAGAAACCCCGAGCCCACAACACTCCCAAACCAGGTCAGTGAAAGTATTCACATAGTCCTCCAGTCGCCCGCACAGACTTCACTAACACCGGGTTCACAAAACCACAGTCATGACAAATATAGCTACCCCCCTTTTTTTACAGTCAGCAGAGGCAAAAAAGGTCTGGGTAAATTGCTTACCGTGGAGTTGAGAGTGAGTACCGATGAAATGGGTCTCTTGGAGGAAAACTATATCAGCCTTCTCTCTCCGACAGGCGGACAACATCACTGTACGTTTCTTGGGAGAGTTAAGCCCGTTAACATTTATAGAAAACAGTTTAAGCGCCATGTGATACCAAAGAACAAAAGAGAAGCGGTGAAAACCCGTCCCGGGGAAGAAGGAAAAGGAAAGAAGAAGAACAGCAAAAAACAAGAATCAGAAATATAGAAGAGGAGGAAGTGATAGAGAACCCATACGGGAGAAAACCCTGAATTATAGGGTCCCAATCAAGGGCCGCTACACAAATATTAAACATCATATTTTGAAGTAGCAAATAAAGGGAGCACGGGGGTAGTGGGAACAGCAAACTAATGCAGGAGAAGCGGGTCCCCCTGGACCGCAACAGTTGAGTCGGCCGGAGCCGAAGATAGCCAATAATGTAACCCAAAATTTGAAAAACAATAAACAAAAACGTATTGTGTCATAACCAACATAAAAAAAGGGGGGGGGGAGAGGGGAGGGGAGAACAAGGGAAACAAGGGGAGACAAGGCAAACGGGATAAGCCCAGCATAGTAGTTTCAGGCTAGGTGTAACACATGACAAACATTAAAGCTTGGTGAGCAATATAAGAGCCCATGACAAGCACTTTAAAAGATGGAAGATGATAGCAAGAGTCTCCTCTTATCAGGAAACACATTCCTAAAGTGTTGAGAACTGTCCAAGTGTAGTCAGAAAGAGTTCGCCAAAATCAAGGAGGGTCATTGGTATCGTTGCGGTGACGAGTTACCCTCGTCCATTCAGGTGGAGGGATCTGGGAGCGTCGTGGCCCAGAGGAAGAGGCAGACCCAGCATCGGGTGACGGTGCAGGCAGGAGACCAAGTTTAGCCAACAGATCCTGACCTTGATTTAAGGTTTTGATGGAGTAAGTAGAATTGTTCGATGTAACTTGTAACATGAAAGGAAACCCCCACCTGTATCGTATTTGTTGTTGGCGTAGTATACGAGTAACAGGCTGGAGGTCCCGTCTCTTTTGAATGGTGGAGGGGGCCAGATCCTGAAACACTTGCAATTGCATATCGCGGAAGTCGATCACTGGAGAGTCTCGTATTGACATCAGAATACGTTCCTTTGAATGAAAATAATGTAGACGAACTATGACATCCCTGGGCGGCTGTGTCGGGGCTGGTTTCGCTCGGAGCGCTCTGTGGGCTCTATCACAAACACAATCAGCATCTGGAAGGTCAGGTAAGACGTGCTGAAAGAAGTCTTTCAGGAAGGATGGTAGTGCAGAGCTAAGGATTGATTCCGCCACATTGCGGATGCACAAATTGTTACGACGGGAGCGATTCTCTTGATCTTCTTGACGTTCTTTGAGGTCCTCCAGCTCATCATGGAGTCTGGAGAGCTCCGAATCAATACGTTGCTGGGAGCGGCTAAGGTCATCTGTCTTTGATTCAATAGCGTCCGTACGATTACCAAGGGCCGTGAGATCAGATTTGAACTCGGCGATAGCTGTAGAAAGTTCTTGCTTAAAGGCGGATTGTACCCCTTCAAGTAAACTGGTCATAACTGCTTGGATCTGTGGGTCAATACCCACCTCCGATGAGCAGGGGGAGGAAGGAGAATCCATGAGCAATGCAGGAGTTGGGGGGCCCTTAGATTTTTGTCCAAAAAAATTTGTGGGGGCCTGCGTGTTTTTCTTGTTTCTTTGCGCCATTATGGGAAAGTGAAGAGGGAAGGCGGGGTATCACAAATATAAAAAGAGACACAGACGTTGTTTGTCGGATGTATGTTAAGTAGAAAAGGGAAAGGTATAAAGAAAACTATCGCGGTCCAGGTAGGACAGGTTGTGCCGCTAGGCCAGCATCCTAGACAGTGCAGAGGGAGAGACGAGGGCCAGCGACCCTATCGATATCCTCTTAGGGCAGCTGACAACTGATGAGCGACACTTGTAGCAATGGATGGCAGCACACTGATTGCCCTGCCTCAGGGACAGTATAACAGAACTCCAGGAGCAAAGTAAACACAGGTGGCTCAGTTATAATGGGGTAAATGTGGGGCTTTTTTCAGGAGCTCCCCAGGGACACCTCTGCTAAGTCAGACTGCAAGCCCCTAGATACTTTTCTGTGGCAGACTGACCCACAGGGACAGTCTGCAGCTCACTGAATTTCCTGGCACCTTCCACTCTCCAAAATGGCCGCCGGGCGCCTCTGCAGCCTGCCAAGCTGCAAGCTTCTCCTCCAGTCTCTGGCCGGGTGATCAAGGTGAGGCAGCCGGGGAGTAGCCAGCAGGGGGCCCGGCCACGCACAGACCTCCGTAGCAGCGCGCCGGGACCAGCGCGAAATCGAGGCCCCGGTCTGAGGGGTCTGGACAGGCCACAATCTGCGGGAGCTCTAAGAGACGCTCCCCGACTCCGCAGCCAGTGTCCGACCTCCCCAGGGGGTGCAGCAATGTCCGGGCTGGTGGAGGAGATAAATAATAACCCCGGGGTAGAGGCACAATTGAAATAAACCTCCTTCTTTGTAGGAGCTCCGTCCAAGGGCGTCCCGTCTCCTCAGCAGCTAGGCCCTCAATCTCTCCCTCTCATCAGGCACTGTCCCCTCTGCCTTCAAGCATGCACTCATCTCTCCTATTCTTAAAAATCCTACCCTTGATCCAAACACTCTCTCCAACTACCGACCCATCTCTCTCCTCCCTTTTGCCTCCAAACTCCTTGAGCGTATTGTCTACAACCGCCTTACTTCCTTTCTTTAACACTAACTACTTGACCCATTCCAGTCTGGCTTCCGTCCTCTCCACTCCACTGAAACTGCTCTTACAAAAGTATGCAGTGACCTCCATGCTGCTAAATCAAAGGGACACTACTCTCTACTTATTCTACTTGATCTCTCTGCTGCTTTTGACACTGTGGACCATCCTCTCCTACTGCAAATCCTTCACTCTATTGGTCTGTGTGATACTGCCTTCTCTTGGCTGTCTTCCTACCTCTCTGACCGTTCATTCTCTGTCTCTTCTCATGACTCCACCTTCCCCTCACTTCCACTAACTGTAGGTGTACCCCAAGGTTCTGTCCTTGGTCCTCTTCTTTTCTTTCTCTATACGTCCTCACTAGGTAAGCTCATTAGTTCTTTTGGTTTCCAATATAATCTCTATGCTGATGACACTCAAATCGATCTTTCCTCTCCAGACCTCTCCCCTGCTCTCCTCACTCGTATCTCCAACTGTCTCTCTGATATCTCTGTTTGGATGTTCCAGTGCTTTCTTAAATTTAACATGTCTAAGACCGAGTTGATCATCTTCCCTCCCTCCCGCATAACCTCACCTCCTACAATCTCATTATCTATTGATGGCACTACTATCTCCTCTAGCCCCCAAGTGCGCTGTCTTGGAGTAATCCTTGACTCCTCCCTCTCCTTCAAACCACACATTCAGCACCTCTCACAAACCTGCCATTTTAATCTAAAAAATATTTCCAGGATCAGACCCTTTCTGACCCTGGATGCTACTAAGACTCTTTTCCACTCACTGGTCATCTCAAGACTGGTCTACTGTAATCTCCTCCTGACTGGCATTCCTAACAAATACCTCTCTCCACTCCAATCTATCCTCAATGCTGCTGCCCGGCTCATTTTCCTCACCAAAACGCACTACGTCCACCTCTCCTCTCTTACAAAACCTTCACATGCTCCCCTTCCCTTTCAGAATCCATTTCAAGCTTCTCACACTCCCTTACAAAGCCCTCACCCACTCCTCTCCCATCTGCATCTCTTACCTTATATCCCTTTACACTCCCACCCATCCTCTTCGCTCTGCTAATGCACGCCGACTCTCCTGCCTACGGATTACTTCCTCCCACTCCTACCTCCAAGATTTTTCACGTGCTGCACCACTTCTCTGGAATTCCCTACCTTTAACCCTCAGACCACCTATCTACAAAACTTCAAACGGGCTCTCAAGACCCACTTCTTCATCAAACCCTGCCAAATCTAATCCTAACCATCTATTCCACGCTCTCTATGTACCACATCTTTGTCACCCCTGTCTGTCTACCCCTCCCCTTTAGAATGTAAGCTCTCACGAGCAGGACCCTCTTTCCTCATGTGCTTATCCTTATTCTTACTTAAATAATCTTCAACTGCACCAAATCCAGCAGTCTTCTGCCACCTGCTACTTATTTCAGTGTCATCTGCTGATGTAACTATGTTTATTTACCCTGTACTTGTCTTATATTATCGTCAACTGTAAGTTGCTGTGTTCCTGTTTGATTATTTGCTTATGTACTCTGTAATTGGGTGCTGCGGAACCCTTGTGGCGCCATATAAATAAAGGATAATAATAATGATAATAATAATTTACTCTGACATGCGGGGTGACTCCCAGCACAGGGCTAGTCCGCCCCGCATGTCAGGCCCTGCCCCTACCCCCGCACAGGTACAAAAGCATCGCACAGCGGCGATGCTTTTGTACCTGGCGAGTAGCTCCCTGCTAGTGCAGCTCCTGCGCGATGGCAGGCTGCTACTCACAGCGTCCCGGTTCGCAGCGGCATATCCCGCCCCCCCCCCAATGGTCCGTACACACCTCCGTTGTCTGGACCACCCCCCAACGGCATTCTAACGCCATCGGCACACCCCTTCCCACCCGCGAACGTTTCTGCCTGTCGATCAGACAGAGGCGATCGCACCAGAGAGATGCCGTTACCATCTCACTGGGCTCCCGGGGTGATTCACACTGTGATCGCTGCCGCTGCAGCGATGCAGTCTGAATTACCCCCCCCTTCATGAGCGGTATCCTATTAGCAGCAGTACTTTCCCACTGCAAATAGGATCGCTGTGGACTATTCTATTAGCCCCAACGCTGGTATCATCTTCTTTCGATGTCGTCACCCGAGGCATAATCTGCGAAAACACATGGGATTGGGGACTTATCTCTGATCCCATGTATTATTGCACAATCGCAGGTCCAATTTCGGCCGACAAAAATAGCCTCTAATTGGATACCGCGATAATGACCATCGGTCATTATTGGCCAATAGGATACCGCCCTGTATATGGTATAGAAAGATAGAGAAAAGCTAGAAGCTGCTGAATCTCTCCCTTGCGCTGTGATGGGCGTTCAGGTGCGGTTGTTCTTCCTACTCCTGTTGAGATGATTTGCCATATGTAATTATAAGCTAATATGGGCAGAAGATAACACGTGCAAATTCGCATCATTTGGGTACGGTGCCACATGATCGCAAAAACATAGTAACATCCTCGCACATCGTGTCGCCACGCAAAGCATGAGTGCCTTTGAAGACGCGCAGGCTGAGAAACTTTCCCAGGCTGTCACAGGTCTCTCCAGTAGTAAGTGTGATCGCATCTGCTAATATATGTATACCTAGTAAATGCTGTCCGAATGGCCATGACACTTCTGCATTCACATTAACACCCCAAATGCTGACTTCCTGTCACTCATTTTGCGTCTAAAATCTTGGTGCGTCCACACTTGCGAAACACTCATCAGGCGTGCGCACTGTGAAAACATTGATCGATATAAGTGCAACCGCTGCTCTGCATCCATGCCTGAATCACCCCCTTTATGCGCATTGCAGCTCTTCATATTGGATGGAAGTTTGACTTTGTGGACCCCATCATCCCTTTATGAAGATGTCCCCCCCTCTAAGTTTTAGTTACACCTTTACAGTATCCCCTTTTTGGCATGGCAGGCTCTGAGAAAGAGATCACATGGCTCTATATTCATATCCAGGCACAATAAGATGGGTGGTAAGAAAAAAACATCTGACAAACGACTGTCATAATGTTCCAAACCTGACCTTAATTAGCTCTGGAATTATTTCCATTGAAACACCACAATTGGGTTTGGTTTTGTTCAGCAAGTCAGATTTTCCTCAAAATAATTGTTTTAGCAGCAGTGGAGCCTGGTATCCCAGAAGTAACAAGACACCATAGCATTATGATCAGATAGTACTGTAAAAACAATTAGAACATGTATCAGTAATGGAGAATTCTCTCTCTTGACATGTTGGGCTAGATTTACTAAACAGTGGTGTTTGAAAGCCGCCAATTCTCTGAGGTTTTGACCCAACATTGTAAATTCCAATAATTTTAAAAGTAAAACACGCCTGGCTTTGCTTTTAATATTATTGATGTTAAATATTTTTGGATCAAAACCGCTGAGACTCAACGCTTACTAAATCTAGACATGTGTAACTATTGCCTGCATTCGCTCTCCAACAAAAAAATGTTTTATTGTTTTATAAATTCTAAGTATATTACATAACTAGAGTTTGCCCGTGGCTTCGCTCGCGTGGATATCTGTTATTGCTCAGCGGAACTAATTGTACAAAGACAGTAGTGCCATGTAATACTGTGATGTATACTTTATATTGTACACCAGGCATTCCATTCTGTCAGTCCTTCCATTGATTACCGGTATTCTACCTTTTTCAATATAAAATACTTTTACTCATACAAGGCCATTAACCAAACTACAACGATGTACATCTCTTCGCTTATCTCAAAATATACCCCAACCTGACCTCTCTGCTCTTCACAAGATCTACGTCTCTCATCCACTCTCATTATTTGCTCCCATTCACGATTGCAGGACTTTATTCGGACAGCACCCACTCTGTGGAATGCCCTGCCACACACAATAAAACTCTCCCCTGGTCTCCAAACCTTTAAGTGTTCCCTGAAAACTCATCTATTCAGGCAAGCTTATCAAATTCCAGAACCACTCATCCTTCATAAGCTTTCCTTTCCAGTTACATCCCCTCTGTACAGTCCACACATATCCTCACTGTGTGACCTTATCATACAGCCCACCAAGAACCTTTGCAATATGGTGGGCAATTATGCAATAGATAGCACCTATCCTTGTATTTCAATGCTTATTTCCCAATAGGTTGTAAGTTTGCGAGCAGGGCCATCCTATCTCTATGACTGTTTGTTATTACCCAGTTTTGTTTTATCGTTGTTTCCAATTGTAAAGTGCAACAGAATATGCTGTGCTATATAAGAAACTATTAATAAATAGATACATTTCTAACCTCGGTCCTCAAGGCACACTAACAATCCAGGTTTTAGTGATATCTAGGCTTGAATACAGGTGACTTAGGGCCTAATTTGGCATGAGTTGTAGTTTTGCGAGAAATAGCAACTCATAATAACTACAACTCATGACTCTAGCATGTGGGGGGCCGCCCAGCACAGGGTAAGGCCTCCCCGCAGGCCGAGTCCTCTCCCCCCACTAAAATGCAAGTGCATCGCTAAACAGCAATGCGCTCGCATGATAAGGGCTGCCTCCGCTGCCTATCTGCGAAGGCAGCCGTCAGGAAGCCATGTTTTAGGTTGCAGCAGCTGCGGCCCACCCTGCAAACGGTCCAGACACGCCTTCGTTTTCAAGAGCGTGCCTCCAGAATGGCTTGTTGATGCCTACAAAACGATGCATTGACACCCCGTTCCCGTATCCCACTGGGAATTAGACAGTGATCGCATTCGATTGCAGTTTAATTCCTCACTCATGTGCGCAGAAGTGCTAAAATTGGCTAATAGCGATTTTAGCACTTCAGCAAACAAAGCTTAATTAGTCCATTAATTAGTACCTCAGTTATTTTGATTTAATCTTCTGTGCTGAAGCCTGGATATCACTAAAACCTGCACTGTTACTGTTCCTTCAGGACTGAGGTTAGGAATGTCTGTTGTACACATTGATCACAAAATGTCTTTGGAAACAATATTTACATTTTTTTCCTTTAGGGATTAACACAAAAAGATGATTGGGGCTAGTAACTTGTGAGCAAGCCACGTAAAGCTGCTCATGGAAGAAGCAGCTGGTCCTGAGAACTACGCCTGCAGTCTTGAGCGTCTGCCCCTGTGACTTGTGGATCGTCATAGCAAAGCAGAAACACATAGGAAACTGCAGGCGCTTGAACTGAAAAGTAAAATTGTTGGGGATAAAGGTTATGCGTGGTATAATATAAACACACTCTCACCTGACCACATCTCTGCCTCAATTAGGTTCCTCTGCACAGCTGTGACTGCAAGTCGGATTCCGTTGCATAACTTGGGCGGAGTCAAGTTCCACAGAAGCATGATCGAAACACCAACTTTCAGTGTGCTGAGTGTCAAGCATCTAGTTTTACCTTTATTGCACCTCTCCCTGATGTCACATCGAGATCATACATACCTCAGTTTCTTTCTAGGTCAGTTAGCTATACAATAGTGAAAATGCGATCCAAATTCATCCAATAGTTTTTGCGTGATGCGGAACGAATAGACAAACAGACTCACAAAAATGTAGATTTTTTTTTCCGTCTCCATAGTTCACAACAGTCCCTAGAATTATATTTCTCAAAAGAAAAATTGCTATGTACAGACACAACCCTTACAGTTTTATTATATGTATGTATGGATATTAAATCACACCATGAAATGTACCTGTGTACACGGATGATACTACAGCGTATTCAGAACTGCATGAGGCAAGGCACCATGCATAAATATACTAATAACCTTCGAGTCACAGGAAAATGATCATTGGACACTATTCTCTTTGTTATCACATTGATGATACTGTATATGTACAGTGGGGATCGAAAGTTTGGGCACCCCAGGCAAAAATTCATTTTAATGTGCAAAAAGAAGCCAAGGAAAGATGGAAAAATCTCCAAAAGGCATCAAATTACAGATTAGACATTCTTATAACATGTCAAAAAAAGTTTTATTTTATTTCCATCATTTACACTTTCAAAAGAACAGAAAACAAAAAATGGCGTCTGCAAAAGTTTGGGCATCCTGCAGAGTTGATACCTTGTACTGCCCCCTTTGGACAGCTGAGACCTGGCAGTGTCATGGATTGTTCTCAATCATCATCTGGAAAGACCAGGTGATGTCAATCTCAAAGGTTTAAAAAGCCCAGACTCATCTGACCTTGCTCCAACAATCAGCACCATGGTTCCTCTAAGCAGTTGTGTAGAACACTGAAACTGAGAATAGTTGACGCTCACAAAGCAGGAGAAGGCTATAAGAAGATAGCAAAGCGTTATCAGATGCCCATATCCTCTGTTCGGAATGTAATTAGAAATGGCAGTCATCAGGAACAGTGGAAGTTAAAGCAAGATCTGGAAGACCAAGAAAAATATCAGACAGAACAGCTCGCAGGATTGTGAGAAAAGCAAGTCAAAATCCACGTTTGACTGCACGATCCCTCCAGGAAGATCTGGCAGATGCTGGAGTTGTGGTACACTATTCCACTATAAAGAGATACTTGTACAAATATGGTCTTCATGGAAGAGTCATCAGAAGAAAACCTCTTCTACGTCCTCACCACAAAAATCAGCGTTTGAAGTTTGCAAATGAACATATAGACAAGCCTGATGCATTTTGGAATAAAGTTCTGTGGACCGATGAGGTTAAAATAGAACTTTTTGGCTGGAATGAGCAAAGGTACATTTGGAGAAGCAAGGGCACAGAATTTAATGAACAGAACCTCTGTCCAACTGTTAAGCATGGGAGTGGATCAATCATATTTTGGTATTGTTTTGCAGCAAGTGGCACAGGGAACATTTCACGAGTAGAAGGAAAAATGGATTCAATAAGATTCCAGCAAATTTTGGACGCTAACTTGATGCCATCTGTGAAAAAGCTGAAGTTAAAGAGAGGCTGGCTTCTACAAATGGATAATGATCCTAAACACACCTCAAAATCCACGGTGGATTACATCAAGAGGCGTAAACTGAAGGTTTTGCCATGGCCTTCACAATCTCCTGACCTCAACATAATTGAAAATCTATGGATAGACCTTAAAAGAGCAGTGTCACAGACAGCCCAGGAATCTCAAAGAACTGGAAGACTTTTGTAAGGAAGAATGGGCGAAGATACCTCAAACAAGAATTGAAAGACTCTTGGCTGGCTACAAAAAGCATTTACAAGCTGTGATACTTGCCAAAGGGGGCAGTACAAGGTATTAACTCTGCAGGGTGCCCAAACTTTTGCAGATGACATTTTTTGTTTTCTGTTCTTTTGAAAAGGTAAATGATGGAAATAACATCAAACTTTTTTTGACATGTTATAAGAATGTCTAATCTGTAATGTGATGCCTTTTGGAGATTTTTCCATCTTTCCTTGGCTTCTTTTTGCACATTAAAAGGAAATTTTGCCTGGGGTGCCCAAACTTTCGATCCCCACTGTATACTCCAGGACAGTGGTTATTAATCTCAGCTCTTACATTTTCCCAACACGTTATGTTTTGAGGATTTCTGTGGACGCGGGTGGAATAATAACTGACCCACCAAAATAGATGATCTAACCTCTGCATGATTAATGAAATCCACAACACATGACCTGTATTTTGGTTGTACTTAGGGCAGGCATGTCCAAACTGCGGCCCTCCAGCTGTTGTGATACTACATATCCCAGCATGCCCTGACACAGTTTTGCTGTCAGAGAATGCTAAAGCTGTGTCAGGGCATGCTGGGATGTGTAGTTTCTCAACAGCTGGAGGGCCGCAGTTTGGACATGCCTGACTTAGGGGCTGCAGTTGATATCACCTGTTCTAGGACATAATAGCTGCAACAAGCCTTGGAAAGTGATAGTGTGGAGATAAAGTACCAACCAACCAGTTCCTGTCATTTTGCAATCACAGCCTGTAACATGATAGTTAGGAACTGATTGGCTGGTACTTTATCTCTCTTCACTTTATCACTGTCCAGTGTTTAGTACATCTCCCCCATAGCTACTTCTAACATAATTTCTGCTGTCACATCATTATTAATAGAACTGACAGCAGCCCATACCTGCCTCACTGACAGCAGTGCCTCACTGACAGCAGTACCTCACTGACAGCAGCACCTCACTGCCTCACTGACAGCAGCATATCCCTGCCTCACTGATAGCAGCCCATCCCTGCCTCACTGACAGCAGCACCTCCCTGTCTCACTGACAGCAGTACCTCCCTGCCTCACTGACAGCAGCACCTCACTGACAGCAATCCATCCATGTCTCAGACAGAAGTACCTCACTGCCTCACTGACAGCAGTCCATCCCTGCCTCACTGGCAGCAGCATACCCCTGCCTCACTGACAGTAGCACCTAAATGGCAAACATCTCCTGATGTACTGGCCTGTCTCCTGGTAGCGCCTCCATGCTCTGGACACTACGCTGACAGACACAGCAAACCTTCTTGCCACAGCTCGCATTAATGTGCCATCCTGGATGAGCTGTACTACCTGAGCCACTTGTGTGGGTTGTAGGGAGGTCATACAGGCACGTGGAGGCCACACACACTACTGAGCTTCATTTTGACTTGTTTTAAGGACATTACATCAAAGTTGGATCAGCCTGTAGTGTGTTTTTTCACTTTAATTTTGAGCGTGACTCCAAATCCAGACCTCCATGGGTTATTGATAATTTTTGTGTGATTTTGTTGTCAGCACATTCAACTATGTAAAGAACAAAGTATTTAATAAGAATATTTCATTCATTCAGATCTAGGATGTGTTATTTTAGTGTTCCCTTTATTTTTTGGAGCAGTGTATATATATCCCCGCTTCAGCTGTGCTCCAGGACAGGCAGCGCCGGCATCCGTGGCGGACTCCCAGTACTCGCACACCCCGATCAGCACCGGAGGGTGTTGCCGGGCTCCAGCCGCAGGAGAGCAGGCACCAGTGAGTGGGTGAGTGCAGGATCCCCCCCCTCCCCCCTGCAGCAACTAAGGCCTCTGCTGGACCCCGCTTCTCTGGCAGGGTATTTGCGTCCTGAGGCCGCCGGAGACGGGGCCTCTTTTATAACTGGCCTCACGCAGCCCACACATCACGGCCCTGCCACATGAAAACTTCTCTGCCCATCTCTGTATATTACAGATACACGTGGAGGGCCCCAGCTCCGCTGCCCTAAGACTCTTTGCTGCCGGGGAGTGAATATTACGGCACACGCAGACACCTGCATAGCGCGACTGCCCCTGCTCCGGGACGACACCCCAAGTAACGGGGTGCCTCAAGGGGCCATCGAACCACATTGCCGGGGGTTGCTGGAGACCGGTGCTGCCGGAGGCTATCATTTGATTTGACGTGCCGTCTTTTTATCAGCTGTGGCCACGCACTTGTAACTCAACAGACATAATACTCCCTGCGGGGCAGGATAACTGATTTCACCTACTTTCTCACCGTGACACGAAGCAACCTCCTTTTTATTATCATGGATAAATATGTGGCGAAGTCTCAGCGAGGGGGTCGCGGATCCGCACCGGCAAAACCTAAGGAGACTAGGGCCTCGGCCTCCATGAACGCATGTTCTCCACCTCCTTCACCCAACGCCTAAGTCTTGGACAGTGTACCGGACTCCTCTAGATACACGGCAGACGCAGTAACCAGGGCGCAGGAAATCTCTGACATCCTCTCACTGCTGTTGGATAAGAAACTCGCTGGTCTAAAAGACGCCATTGATTCCACCATGACGCAGCTAAAAGAGCACAGCTCCCGGCTGGAAGAGGCCGAACAACGTGTCTCGAACTTGGAAGATGATCTGACGGCGACACGCTCTGTCGTCGATAGTCAAACATCCACTATTTCTGCAATACAAGAAAAGCTCGAAGATTTAGAAAATCGTAATCGTCAAAATAACCTCCGGGTGATTGGCCTGCTGGAATCCTTTAAACCTCGGGAGTTGATGTCCTTGGTTTCAGCCTGGCTGCCGACGGAACTCGGCTGTTTGACGGAAGGCGAATCCATGATGATTGAGCGTGCTCACCGAATTGGTCCTGACTTCCAGGCGGATCGCCGCAGACCCCAGCCAGTTATATTCAAATTTCTTAACTACACAGATAAGGTCAAGATGATGGAAGCATACCGCAAAGCTCAAGGCCTCACCTATCACGATGACAAGTTGCTTCTGTTCCAAGACTTTTCGTATAATGTAGACATGAGAAGGCGGGAATTCTCCCCAGCTTGCAAAATCCTATTTGAAGAGGGAATCCGTTTCGCCCTGCTTTATCCAGCAAAGCTTCGTGCTCAACATAATGGGAAAACGTATCTGTTCGACACCTCTTCAGCGGCCAAGATGTTTGCGGAATCATTACGAGGTCCGTCCTCGCCGGCCTCCAGAGACAGAGACTTATAAAATGTTTTTCCATGGACTCAGAATATAACTCATCCTTCCTACTACTTTCATGTTTGGTAATGTATGGCTGATTACAAACTGCCTTATTTTTATGATTATTGCTGCACAGTATGTTTGTGGAACTGACTGTTTCTGGATACCCCAACCCCCCCCCCTCCTCCCCCTTTTCCCTCTCTTCTTAACCCTGATCCCCTTTCTTCCCCCTCCCTTTTATGTCTATTTAGATAGACTTATATTTATGGTTTATTAAGTGTTCTTTGGACCACTGTTTTGGGTTAAAAAAAAAAGTTAGAAAATGGACACACCACTATATATTGCATACAACAGTTTTTCCTACTGATCACATGGTATAGCTTTATCAGTATTCACAATAGTTGGACCTCCCTACTTGCTGAGATAGGGGGAGCCACATGGTTTACTATATTAATGTTTTGTATGTCCGACAGGACAGGCATCGGTTGATCTTTGTTTGAAATGGCGGTTTCTTCGGTGACTAAGACAAGCCTCAAGTTCCTTACTTGGAACGTTGAAGGCTTAAATACCCCGATTAAGCGTAGGAAGATATTGCAGCACCTTAAGCGTCTACGGCCAGATGTTGCGATGTTACAAGAGACGCACTGGAAATCAGGAGACCCTAATGTCTGAAACTGGTTTCAAGACTACAAATCAGCCTCGGTTACTTTAAAAAAAAGGGCTGTGATAATTATATTTCACAAATCTCTCAGATATACTATATTAGATACTCGTACTGATGACGAAGGCCGGTTTTTGTTCATAAAATTACAACTGGAAGGGGAACTTTATACCCTTGTGACTTTATATGCACCTAATTCAGAACATAACGCTTTCTTCACGGATATCTATGTCCGACTTCAGGACTGGGCAGAGGGCAGGCTAATAATTGGGGGAGATTTTAATTCTACACTTCACCCGACTTTAGATAGATCAGATACAGCTAGTGGCCGCACACATTCCACACCAGCCGCATTACAATTTCTATCGTCCTCACTTAACTTGGTAGACCCTTGGCGACATCAACATCCTATCAGCCGAGAATATACGTTTTTCTCACACCCACATGCTACCTCCAGTCGAATTGACTATTGGATGCTCTCTGATACACTGCTTTCCAGGGTAGGCGACTCAAAAGTAGAAAACATTGCCATCTCTGACCATGCACCCACATGGTTCACATTAGATCTGCAGTCTCCCAAAACTACCTCTTTTAATTGGCGATTCCCCTCTTACCTATATACATCTCCTGAATTCAAGACTTACTTAGAGACTAATTTCATACATTACGCTAAAGACACTGCACAACACGAAGGAGATATAAATCTCTTTTTGTCTGCCTCCAAGCCGGTGATGAGGGGTTATGTAATTGCATATGTTGCAAACAAGCGTAAGAACCTTAATCAGCGATATCGTGACCTGGGTCTGGCACTCACTAATTCATATGCACAACTGCTCTCTTCCCCAACAGATGGTAACCATAGAATTTACACTGAAACAAAACACCTCTATGATACTCTCTGCACGGAAAGAGCACAATACGCTCTAGACCAGAGGTTCTCAAACTCAGTCCTCGGGCGCCCACACAGTGCATGTTTTGCAGGTCTCCTCACAGAATCGCAAGTGAAATAATTAGCTCCACCTGTGGACCTTTTAAAATGTGTCAGTGAGTAATTAATACACCTGTGCACCTGCTGGGTTACCTGCAAAACATGCACTGTGTGGGCTCCCGAGGACCGAGTTTGAGAACCTCTGCTCTAGACTTTCAAAAACATAGATATTATAAGTGGGGTAACAAGGCAGGCAAACTTCTTGCGAACATGGTTCGTAGTCAGCGCCCCACCCCAACTATTCTATCTCTGCATACAGGCCCTCAACTGTCCTCTGACCCGGCAGTTATTGCGGACTCTTTCTTGACCTATTATAAGGAACTTTACACTGCCCCACCGGATGACCCTGTTGGTGGCATGGCCTTCCTCCGCTCTGCCGGATCCCCTACACTGACTGAAGACGACAGAACTTCCCTCATGACACCGGTCACAGACTTAGAATTATTGACGGTGGTTAAGCACTTAGCTAATGGCAAATCTCCTGGCCCAGACGGTTTGAGCGCGGAATACTATAAATTATTGTTACCCCATGTTACACCTCATCTTCTATCACTAATTAATTCCATTTTATCGGGAAATGTTGCTCCTCCTACTTTTAATCAGGCTCGTGTGATAGTACTACCAAAGCCGGGGAAAGACCCCACCCAAGTTCAGTCATATCGCCCAATTTCCCTCCTGAATCAGGACTTTAAGATTTTAAGTGCTCTTATGGCAAATAAGCTGCAACTTATACTACCTACGATATTACACCCGTCCCAGACCGGCTTTGTGAAGGGAAGAACCTCAGTACACAATATTAGACAATTGATAGCGGCATTAACCACGTCGGCCCAGTAACCGGGGGGGAAAGTCCCTGTTGGTGAGTTGTGATGCTGACAAAGCATTTGACCGTGTGTCGTGGTCACATCTGCTGAGGGTTCTTCACTGTCAGGGATTTGGGGCTGGTTTTGTTAAATTTTTCCGCACCATCTATACCTCTCCGGCCGTATTCCTCACAGTGAATGGAATGAACACTGATACCTTTATGTTGCATAGAGGCACGAGACAGGGATGTCCATTATCCCCACTTTTATTTGACCTTGCACTGGATCCGCTCATTAGACACTGTCATCTCAACACCACCTGGCGCTGGATTAAAATTGGTAATCGGGACCTTAAAGTCACGGCCTATGCCGATGACTTACTGCTATACTTCTCAAATCCCAAAGATGCGTTTCCCAGCTTATTATCTCTGCTGACGGTTTTTGAATCAATTTCTGGGTTCAAGATCAATAAATCTAAAACTGAAGCTCTAGCCCTTCATCCCGGTGTGACTCACGACTGGGATGACCAATTCCCTTTTCGATGGGCAAAACAGACGATCACATATCTAGGCCTTAAAATACCTATTAACCCAGCTGACTTACCTGAAAATTCTCAACAGGGCCTTTAATGAATTTATCTGGGCACATAAAAAACCTAGAATCTCGTTATTTAAGTTGTGCCAATCGCAAAAGTTGGGCGGTGTAAACCTACCCTGCATCAGAAGTTATATGCTGGCTGCAAATTATCGTTACGCAGTCGACTGGATACATGGGACGGAGGTTTTCGCTAACACCGGCTTGGAACAGGCCTTTTGTCCCGACATCCCACTCGTTGGCTTGCTACACACATGTCCGTCCTCTTTTCCTCCTCAGATACAAAGTAACATCCTATTAATGTCAACATGCATGGCCTGGAGACAAGCACGTTCTAGGATGGGCATCTCCAGCCATAACACCACCTTTCTGCCCTTATCACACAACCCAGATTTTCACGGAACGACTATACAAATCACATTGGCTGCTCTGTCAAATCAAGACATTAGATTACTGTACCAGTTGATTGACCGAGACACCTACCAGATGTGCGAGAGGCTTCCACAACTTCCAATCCCACTATTTGCATACTTTCAGATTCGTAGCTATCTTCACAAATCATTAACCACAATGACAATACAAGACAAAACTAACAATTTAGATGTCGTTTTACAAGCCACACCTAAGGTTCACTATTCTACGGCCTTTCTTTATACATTTCTCAAAAATTTATAGACTGGGAAACTACTCAATCTGGAATTACCAAATGGGCAGTGGACTTCCCAACTATTACCACATCTGATATGCTTACAGCATTTAACAAAATCAACAAAACCCTCTCGTCAGCATCATATGCTGAAATGAACTATCAAATATTGCATCGCTCCTATATTACCCCGAAATTACGATTCCAAATGGACACGGCTCCTGACTCCAAATGCTTTAAATGCGGAGCGCCTGAGGCAGACATATATCATTGTTTATGGAGCTGTCCTGAAGTCCTCAAATTCTGGGGTCTAGTACAAAACTATGTCAAAACTGAACTGCATATCGGTGTGGTGGCCACCCCTGAATGGGCTATTTGGGACGTCCACTGTCAATCTTTAACGCCTGGGCTGTCCCTTGGCCAGCGCCGGCTGTTGACTAAAATAGCAGCCGCAAGCAAAAAGGCTATCCTATCACAATGGATAGCTACTGATTCATTGTCCCTAGCTTTGTTATTGCCAAGGTTATCATACCTATTTCATATGGAGTGGCTTGAGATGTCTATTGATAAAGAACGTAAAATTGAAAAATTCTTCGATATTTGGCTCCCTTATGTACAGATGCTCGATGATACTATTAAAACTCCCCTTTGACATGCTGTAAAACATACTACCTGGTACAATCTTGAATTGCTTACCCTAGTTCACCCCCCCCTTTCTAGGAACTGTGAAACTGACATAGTTTGTAACTTTTTTCTTCCTTTGCCTGACCAATGATGTTATCTTTCTCCTATGCCATGTTGATCTGCTGTTATCGCTTTAAGTTGTTGTATACTGAAATGTATGCTTATTTTTTTGTGAATGTCCAATAAAATATTTTGAAAAAAAAAAAAAAGAGATACTGTATACTACTCCTGGGTATGTGGTTAAGCTATGAAATGCGCATGCCTTGGGTGGGGAAACACACTCGGCCTTCGGCATCATATATGGCTGAGCTTCAATAATAATCACACTGATTCGAAAAGTTGCAGTTTGCACAATAACACATTGGTTTATTGAATGTAATGTTGACTAACTAATCCTTATTAGTATCTAAATCTATTTTGAGTCACTGACTGACTGGACACATTTCATCTATCTATCTATCTATCTATCTATCTATCTATCTAAGCGAGGCCGGGTACTTTAGCAAATATATATATATATATATATATATATATATATATATATATATATATATATAAATAAATATATATATCTTAGAATATCCATCATAGTATGTTGGGCTGAGACGTGAACTCCTGGACAACATACAATATGTGTGGTGCATGATTTCTCTTCTTGCATTGGGAGGAAAGTATGTATATTATTTGGATGCATTTTAAAAGCTTTTAAAGAGCCAATGCAAATATACAAAGCTAATCCATTTTCCTGGAAGGTAATATGCATTTCTGATTGAAAAGTCATGAAAGACAATACACTGAGGTAATCCTTCTGAGCTAGTGTTGTGGCTTTTTTTAAATTCCAGGTGGTTTTCACATTTGGATCATGTACACGGGTTGGAGTACTTGCTGTACCTTTTGCTGAACAGTTTTCCATTTTGCAGTCAAACAACATTTGCAATTTTCCAGGTGTTTTTCCTTTCTTTGTAGTAAACTGGACGTACATGCTTTTTCTGTTTGATCATTGTAATGGATCTTTGTGTTTTCAGAAATCAGCTTTGAGCTGTTGTCTATATTTAGCCATTTGTGTAAAGGGATAACCATCACATTTCTGAAATGATATGTAAGTTTACAGCATTCTGAATTATTGAAAACCAATTGGAATTATTTACAAACAGATGTGTAAATGTGCTCCTATCAACCAATCAGGAGTTTGCATTTAATTTACCTGATTGATCAAACGAATTTGCTGATTGGTTGCTATGGGCTACTTCACATTTACACCTCAGTGCACTGTTAGAGTTGGACACATTTATCTTCAAAGTGCATGTGTACAATATGTGGTAGAAACAAGTGCATTGATATGTTCATATTTAAGTGCACACATTTCAAGATATGTACAAAATCAACAGCAACTACAGCAACCAAGGACAGGGCCGAAACTAGGATTTCTGTCACCCGGGGCAAGGTAGTCATTTGACACCCCCCCCCCCCCCCCCCCGCAAAAAAAAAATATTTTACAATAAATAAATAAAAATAATAATAAAATAAAATAAAATAAATAAATACATGAATAAAAATATTATATATATATATATATATATATATATATCTCTTTCAGAACTTTTTTACCTGAAAAATTGCCTTTTCTAACATAAATTTCATATCCAGGAAAAAGTGTCCCCATTTTACACAGTACGACAGGCAAGTGTCCCCATTCCCCATTTTACACATTGCGGCAGACAGGTGACCCCATTTTACACATTGCGGCAGACAGGTGTCCCCATTTTACACATTGCGGCAGGAAAAAGTGTCCCCATTTTACACATTGCGGCAGACAGGTGACCCCATTTTACACATTGCGGCAGACAGGTGTCCCCATTTTACACATTGCGGCAGGAAAAAGTGTCCCCATTTTACACATTGCGGCAGGCACGTGTCCCCATTTTACACAGTACGCTGGCAAGTGTCCCCATTTTACACATTGCGGCAGGAAAAAGTGTCCACATTTTACACATTGCGGCAGGCACAGGTCCCCATTTTACACATTGCGGCAGAAAAAAGTGTCCCCATTTTACACATTGCGGCAGGCACAGGTCCCCATTTTACACAGTACGCTGGCAAGTGTCCCCATTTTACACATTGCGGCAGGCACAGGTCCCCATTTTACACAGTACGCTGGCAAGTGTCCCCATTTTACACATTGCGGCAGGCACAGGTCCCCATTTTACACAGTACGCTGGCAAGTGTCCCCATTTTACACATTGCGGCAGGAAAAAGTGTCCCCATTTTACACATTGCGGCAGGCACAGGTCCCCATTTTACACATTGCGGCAGGCACAGGTCCCCATTTTACACATTGCGGCAGGCACAGGTCCCCATTTTACACATTGCGGCAGGCACAGGTCCCCATTTTACACATTGCGGCAGGTGGTGGAGGGAGAGAGAGAGAGAGAGAGAGGAAGGGAGAGGGGCTGACTTACATTTGAAGCGGTTCTCGCCGCTCTTCAGCCGCCTCTCCCTCCTCGTCCGGTCTGCGCGGCTCCCCCTTCTCCCTCCTCCGGCGGGGTTTCGTGGAATGACGCGTTTGCGCCGTGACGTCACGACGCAATCGCGTCATTCCGCGAAACCCCGCCCCCCGAGCTGGGCACTCGGGAGAAGGGGGTTTCAAAGTTATAAAAGTGCCGCGACGGGTGTTAGGGGGTCTCGGCGCCCCCTCCAATCCGGCGCCCAGGTCGCCTGCCCCCTTAGCCCCCCCCTAGTTTCGGCCCTGCCAAGGATCTACTGCATTTACATCCAACTTTAAACAAAGCGAGTGCCATGTGCAAGTATGTCCATCTCTAAACACTACATATCCCATGCATCCTTTTCCATCCACCATACTGATAACAGTGTCTCTCATACTTCCTTACAGTAATATAGTTGGGTACTTCACATTTGCATTTTAAAATAAAGAAGACTTCCAAGAATGATTACAAGGGATGGCCAGTTAGCAGAGCAAGGTGAGGACAGTGTGCTCTCCCTACCGGATACTGCGTATGCATGTCATAGTAAAGTTCCATCCACCCCCAGGCTTCCTGCAGCGTCAGATAGGAGCCAGGAGCAGGCAGTCGCTGCAGTGCAGCCATCTCAGCATCATGATGTCTGTCACAGAGAAGGTACATTAAGGTTCAATTACAATAAATAATTTGTCACCTGATTTTTGCAATAACTAGTACGGAAAAAAAAACAAAGTCGAATTTCTGACAGGCCATATAATAAAGAGAACATCACAGTGACCACACTATAATACAGACAATCTCAGTGACTACAATACAATACAGAGAGTAGTTGTGACCACCATATAATTTAGAAAACATCAGCGACCACCATTAATACAGAGGGCAGTAAAAACAGTGAGGGGGGCGACGGACACTGATATACTGTATAATCAATACAGTCACTGACTGAAGGGTGTAAAAATAGGTGTTATAAAATGCTGTTATAAATGCGGTCAGTACGTGAGGATGATAATAGTGAGTGTGTTAGGCAATGGGGTTTGCTACAATCAGTAAGCTTGGGTCACTCATATGCAATGCATTCAGTGAGTGACGGTGTAATAATGGGGGGACCTGCTACATTCAGTGAGGGGGACACTGATTTAAATGCAGTAACTGGTGTAATAATGGAAATTATAGGTGAGGGGACATGGTGCAATCAGTGAAGGAGGAAAGTAATATACTGTAATAGAATATAAAGAGGAAAAACAACAAATAATATAAGAGGCATAAATCAGGAATTAAAATACAGTGCTGTGGACTGTTTGGTGGAGGGGGGCCCTAAGTTGGTATCTTGCTTAGGGCCCAATGAGATCTAAATCCACCTCTGTTTATACCACATGAAGATAATTAAAAAATCTGGGGTCAGATTTACCATATTTGAGCCCATAGGTGCAAAATGTGCTACACTAAGCCAGACTACATTCACTGGCCTTACCTTCAATCTTGTCAAAGAGTAGAATGTATTGTAAATACCCTAACACAAACATACTCTCTCTAATTAAATTAACAGGCTCTGATTTATATCTCTCCCTGACCTAGCTATTACCTTAGGATTTGAACAGGACTGTCCTGATTCTTGGACACAGAGAGGGTGTTGACTACAGAAAGTAGGGACAGCTTCATAGTGGTGTGGTTAAGGTTTACACATCGAGGAATGGTTTGGATAGGTGTGACACCGCTAGTAATGGGTGTTGAGTGTAATGTGGATCGTACCTGGTCTTGGAAGGCCTGGTCCTGCGTTATGGATGGGTCCCCTCCGGCACTGCTGCAGCAGTCGGCGGACCGCGGTCGGCGGGCAGCGGGTGCGTGCGGCAGCTGGGGTCCGGGATTCAGGAGAGGGGCAGCGGGCGGGGGGGGTGAGCGATCTGTACAGGATGCAGGTCCGGCGGCGCCGGTATTAGGGCACAGCCATATTGCTTCTGGTCACATGACCAGTGGGGCCAATCAGGAAACTGCATTCCAGTCAGTTCCAGTGTGACCATCCCAGGAAGGAGCAAGGTATTTCTGGGAGCAGTCAGGTGCATTCAGACGCCAGTGTAACGTCTGCCGCAGCTAGCCTGCATGCTAGTTCTCTGTGCTCTCAGATTCCTGAGTTTAGCTCTTAGAACCTGGTTCTTATTGGTATCCTGCAGTTTCATCTCAGGTGCCATTCCGTGTGCGAATGCACCTCTAAAACCTGTGGCTATTACCGTACCCATTCAGCTGTCATCACCGTTCCGCCATTGCCTGGTTAAATTGGCTTAAGCCACCAGCGCCAGCCTGCGAGGATCCGATCCTACCACGGGTCACGGTATACCGGCTACTACACCTACTCCAACCCAGGGAAACCCGGCACTTATCCCCCCCAGAGCCACATTCTTCTTTGGCAAACTATACTCATCACCAAGTATTGTTTCACTTAATGCAAAGGATCTTCATTTAACCAGCCCGCTTCTATCCCAGAGAGTCTGCTTCTCAACCCGAACCCAGTTCGGAGTCACCTGCTTCAGCTAGTCCAACCATGATATAGGCAAAAATCGCCCCATGTGAATGCCCCATAAGGAGCTCTCTGGCCCCACATGTGGCCCCCATTCAGCAGCAGCTTCTCTCTGCTGTCCTGCAGCGTTCTCCCAGGGCTTGTTTAGCTCCACCCCACCACCCCCTAAACAAAGCCCACAAATCTGCCATGTAGGACTTAAGTTAGGGTCTTTACTGGGTCCTAGTGCTCATCCTGTTGTCCCTGGCACCGGCTGGAGTCCGGTGTATCACATAGGAGCTGGGATTTTTTTTATACGTTGGAAAGTATGCTATATACCTACTTTCCTCATATAAACTTGTGAATGCCAAATTGATTTCTCACAAATATTTAATATGCCCACTCTAATATATATTGTAAATGCCTGCACCTCTTATTACCATATCCCATGAATGTGCGCTATACATCGCAAAACACTGCATCCCATAAGAGAAAACAATACACCCTCACATTATCTGAGTTCCAAAACTCATTGATGTATATATTTGTTATTAAAAAGGATATGGATTCAATATATATTACAAAGTACAGTAAACCTATAGTTACATGGTTACACTTGCACAGTAAGCAGTTAAAACATACAGTTACATACAATTACATACAGTTACAGGCCAGCGATACAATTACCATTCCCTCCAATGCATCTTATGTCTCTCTCTCTCTCTGTGTTATCTAGTTTCTGGGGGAGGGGTTCACGATGAGTCACCAGTCCCTTTGTATATGGTAATCAGGTTCAGCCTTGAAGACATCCAAAGGGCTGGCCTGAGTTTCCTGTCCACTGTCCTAATAAGAGTGATTTTAGCTTTTATACATTTAATCATAATTATCCGCTGCAATGTCCCACAACTTCACAACAAGCATCAAATGAATCTGCACATCAATCTGGTTTCTCCAATAGTAAACATGACCAGTCTATCTTGTTTCGTTCAAATAATACACATACATAACACCACTCCATCATATACAATTCTAAATCATCATGATGTCTGGCGCTTGATACCACCACAATTATGTACTGCATGAAATAAGTGTTGAATCCATCTCTGTGGCATGTCCGTGTAAATGCGGGTGTTACCATATATTGCTGTGCTCGCTGCGCATATTTGCAAGTATAGCGACTTATATGTGTGTAGTTTGTATGTTCTCTTTATGTAAATTTTTTTTTTTTTACTTCGACAGTCCACCCTTTGGCAGCAAACAATAACTGCCATCAATTATTAACATAAGAAAAAATATTTCATACCATAATCGGTGACCTAGACACAAGTATGTATGCATTTCGCAAATCAGATGCTTGACTATATTTGGGGAAGACAGGGAGGAGGACGAGACATCCTCTATATGCACTCGGCGGTCACGGGACCACTGGTTGGGTGTGGGACAACATTCAACCTATAGAGTATGCTGGGACAGTGCTTTGGCCTATAATGTCTGATTTGCGATGAACATTTCACACATACATGTACCTACGTCTTTGTACACTGATGTTTGGATTCGATTGAGGTTCTGCTGGGTAGGTGAAGAAGACACAAACAAATCATGACAGTGGCATATAAAATTTTCATGATCTACATATTCCTATCATTTTCTGAACATTGGCCCTCATTCCGAGTTGTTCGCTCGCAAGCTGCTTTTAGCAGCATTGCACACGCTAAGCCGCCGCCTACTGGGAGTGAATCTTAGCTTAGCAAAATTGCGAACGAAAGATTCTCTAAATTGCGAATAGAAATTTCTTAGCAGTTTCTGAGTAGCTCGACACTTACTCTGCCACTGCGATCAGTTCAGTCAGTTTCGTTCCTGGTTTGACGTCACAAACACACCCAGCGTTCGCCCAGACACTCCCCCATTTCTCCAGCCACTCCCGCATTTTTCCCAGAAACTGCAGCGTTTTTTCACACACTTCCATAAAACGGCCAGTTTCCGCCCAGAAACACCCACTTCCTGCCAATCACATTACGATCACCAGAACGAAGAAAAAACCTTGCAATGCCGTGAGTAAAATACCTAACTTAATAGCAAATTTACTTGGCGCAGTCGCACTGCGGACATTACGCATGCGCATTAGCGACTAATCGCTCCGTTGCGGAAAAAAAATAACGAGCGATCAACTCGGAATGACCACCATTGTTTCCACCTTTGGAACGTATGCTAGGTCTGTTTAATCATTGAACAAGGGTTATAAGTAGTGTCCTTCCTAAATAACATAAACCTTCGGAGTTCGGGGAGAGCCACTCATAAACCTTTCTTCCACATATATTAATGAGCTCTTTATCTGCAATGTGTGAATAGCCATTGTCTGATTGTTACTGATTACCTCTGAACTCCATAACTACTAGAACTTTGATTTTTCTCTGACTTTAACAAACTGATCGGCTAATCCTGGGATCCTATAAGGAAATCACTCCTTCCTACAGAACCAGTTCCAGTCCCACACTCGACTCCTCATAAAAAAAACTCGCAAAAATAGAATATCCTGAAAGAAAATGTTTGTCAGCGGGAAAGAGAGAAAAGAGAAATAGAACAAAACAACTCTTGTTCATAACAAATCAATTACAATGACTGGACTTTCAGCAGTCCTTTAGTACGCTCAGGTAGTGTTCAACAGTGCCGCCTCTCAGTCTTCACGGAACAGAGTCTCTGGTGATACTTTTGCGATCTCTTTGCCTTGCTCTTTGAACACACAGTTCACTTGGAACACACAGTTACCAAACTACACACTGTCAGGAATCGGCGGTCATCTGCGTCTCACCTACCAGCGCGCTGGTGTGCAGGCCTCCGGAGGTCATGGCCCTGTCGCGGCTGCATGGATGCGCTGACCGCTAGCGTCATCTCCCGTGTCGCTGAGTACCCCTGAGTCTGGTCCTGCGTTTGTGTTCCACTGTGTGCCGGCATCCGATCTGTATGGATGCTGCTATGACACCTGCACTCAGCTAATCCCGGCATCTAATCCAGCCCTGTGTTTCCAGCCAGAACACTGCGACCAATCACTGCAGAGCAAGGGGTATAAGTTCCTGTCCGGGGCTCACTCTCATCGCCTCGGACAACGAGTCACATACCCTGTGTCTAGTTCTCCCAGTTCCTGCGTTCCTGTGTTCCTGTTTCCAGCGTTCCCCTGTGGTTACCTCATTTGTTCCAGTTTCCATTTCTACAGCTCTCCTGTTACTCCGGACTTCAGCTACATCCAGCTTCAAACCCATCAGCAGTAAGAGACTCTCCTCAGGTGTTCTTTCTCATTACTTACCTGTGCACTAATTGTCAGCATACCATCTGTGCAACTCAGCAGTATAACATCTACTTGCTTAGAGACTGTCTCCTGCTTTAGCCTAAGTGTGGCTATATGGACTTGTGCTTTACAGAGACTGTGAGTTACTTATATATTCCGGAGTTCTGCTTTCCTAACCATTATCAGTTTGCCCTGTGTTATTCAGAGACTGTGTATTTCCAAATACTACTGGAGTTCTGTTATTTCACCTGCATTCATTATCAAGTTATTTTACGTTCTGCTGCAAGAGACTTTTAAGTTGTTTGGATTCAGTTACCTGTCATAGTTTTCCACATTACCGGTTTCCATTGTATTCAGTATTATACCATCTGCTTTACATTAATAAATATCAGCGCTTATGCGCAGGACTTTTATATTGCCTCCCCGCTTTGTACATCGCACCAACACTGACCCACTAGCGCCCCCGCCGGGGACAGACAAAACCAGAGACCTGACAGATTGTCCGAGGCCCATGGACCCGGACGGTGGTCAGAGTGTGGGGTCAGGGACACTCCAAGGCTTAGTGTCACGACTAGATGGTCAAGAGGCTGCGCAGCAGCAGATTATACAATACCTGCAGGAAATGTCTTCTCGCTTAGATACTCTGCAACAGTCATTTCCAACTTCAGCTCCTCCAGTGTCCCCATCAGTTTCTGCTCCTGTTCCTAGTTCCATAGTTTCTAGCTCTCCAGTTGCTTCTATTCCAATGTCTCGCATCCATCTTCCTACACCAAGTAAATTTGATGGTAATCCTAAAATGTGTCGTGGATTTTTGAATCAATGCGAAGTCCACTTTGAATTGCAACCACAGAACTTTCCAACACCTAGAGCAAAGGTTGCATATATTGTCTCTCTTTTAGCTGGTTCTGCTCTGAATTGGGTCTCTCCGCTGTGGGAGCGAGCAGATGCATTGCTGAATAATTATACAGAGTTTGTTGCCGCATTCCGACGCATCTTTGACGAGCCTGGGCGTACGACTTCTGCTTCCTCAGACCTCCTTCAGATCCGCCAGGGAACACGTACTGTGGGTCAGTACGTCATTACGTTCCAGACATTGGCATCAGAGGTGAAGTGGAACAACCAGGCATTGGTTGCCGCCTTCTGGCATGGTCTGTCTGACCGCATAAAGGATGAATTGACTACCCGAGATCTACCAGAGCAACTGGAGGCCCTAATCTCTCTATGTGTCAAGTTGGATCTACGTTTTCGCGAGCGAGCCTGTGAACGCTCTCGAAGTGATCTTCGCAAGCACCGAGTTATGCCTCCTGTACAGTCTCCACCTATTACTGCTGACGAACCTATGCAGGTAAACAAATTTCGTTTAACACCTGAGGAGCGGTCCAGAAGATTAAAGGGAAGACTGTGTCTCTATTGTGCTGCTGATGGTCATCTGATTGGTTCCTGCCCTGCTCGGTCGGGAAATGCCAGGTCCTAACTTGCAAAGGAGGAGTCAAGTTAGGGACCTTGAATAAAGCTCCTTCATCTCAAGGCCTAATATTGCCTGTCACTTTGGAAATGCCAGATGGACTCCAGTCTTTGTCCGCTTTAGTGGATTGTGGTGCTGCTGGGAATTTTATCACACAAGCTGCAGTGGATAGACTTTCTCTCCCAGTGTCAAAGCTGTCTCATCCGGTTTATCTTACTGCCGTAGACGGAAGCCGTATTGCTGAAGGATCCATCACTCAGCAGACCAAGTCGGTAGTTCTGGGAGTGGGCTTCCTGCATTCTGAGCTCATCAAATTCCTGGTCATACCAAAAGCTACCTATGAGATTGTACTGGGTATGCCTTGGCTTCAATTGCACAATCCACAATTTGACTGGTCTACCTTACAGTTGACGGCGTGGAGTCCCTCCTGTCTCCATTCATGCTTAGCTCAAGTATGTCCAATAAAATCCACAAGTGTAAAACCTCAGTCTGGCCTTCCAGAGGCCTATCAGGAATTCACTGACGTCTTCAGTGAGAAAGCTGCTGATGTCTTGCCGCCTCATCGAGAATGGGACTGTCCCATCGATTTGGTTCCAGGGAGTAAACCACCTAGAGGGCGTACATACCCTCTTTCAGTTCCAGAGACTCAAGCAATGAGCGAATATATAAAGGAGAATTTACAGAAAGGGTTTATCCGTACATCTTCTTCCCCGGCCGGTGTGGGATTCTTCTTCGTTAAGAAGAAGGATGGAGGACTACGCCCCTGTATTGATAATCGGGGTTTAAATGACATCACGATTAAAAACAGCTACCCGTTACCTCTCATCACAGAGCTGTTTGACAGAGTCAGAGGTGCCTCCATCTTCACGAAACTGGATCTTCGCGGGGCTTACAATCTTATCAGGATTCTAAGTGGTGATGAGTGGAAAACCGCCTTCAATACTCGTGATGGCCACTACGAATATCTAGTGATGCCCTTCGGTTTGAGTAATGCCCCGGCTGTGTTTCAAAGCTTTGTCAACGAAGTATTTAGAGATCTCCTGTATAAGTGTGTGGTAGTTTACCTCGATGACATCCTGATATTTTCCCGTGATTTAGTTTCTCATCGCCAACAGGTAAAAGAGGTTCTTCGACGTCTTCGACAGAATCATCTGTATGGCAAACTATCTAAATGCACGTTTGAAGCTTCTTCAATATCTTTCCTGGGATACATCATTTCCGGAACAGACCTTCAAATGGACCCAGCTAAACTAGAAGCCATAGAGAACTGGTCTCTTCCAACAACACTCAAGTCAGTTCAACGTTTATTGGCTTCGCTAACTACTACAGGAAGTTTATTAAGGGCTTTTCTACATTAATAGCCCCAATTACCTGCCTAACCCGAAAAGGGGGAAATCCTTCCCAATGGTCTGATGAAGCGCTGTCTGCTTTTCATAAAATAAAACAGGCTTTTATTTCAGCTACCGTGTTACAACAGCCAGATGTCAATAAGTCCTTCATCTTGGAGGTAGACGCCTCAACGGTTGGCGTGGGCGCAGTCCTGTCCCAGGTGGGCGTTGATGGTAAGACTCACCCTTGCGGGTTTTTCTCTCGTAGATTCTTGCCCGCAGAAATGAACTATACCATCGGTGACCAGGAGCTGTTGGCAATCAAATTGGCCCTTGAAGAATGGAGATATCTGCTGGAGGGTGCAAGATTCCCTATTACCATCTACACGGATCACAAGAACCTTCTTTACTTGAAGGCAGCGCAGTGTCTGAATCCCCGACAAGCAAGGTGGGCCCTATTCTTTTCTCGTTTTGATTTTAAGTTGATGTTTAGACCTGGCTTACAAAATGTTAACGCAGATGCATTATCTCGCTCTATGAGTTCAACTAAGGAATCATCAGAACATGCTGCTCGACCCGTATTAAATCCTGTGGTGTTCGCAGCTACAGGGGTATCCCAAGTTCCACCTCCAGGCAAGATGTTTGTCTCTCCTGAGCTTCGTCCAAATCTCCTGTCCTGGGCTCATACGTCTAAATTTACTGGTCACTTGGTGGCCTCATATGAAAGTAGATGTTCAAGAATTCATAGCTTCATGTCCCAAATGTGCTCAGCACAAAGTTCCTCGTCAGGCTCCTGCAGGCCAATTGCTACCAAATTCCATTCCCAAGCGCCCCTGGTCTCATTTATCAATGGACTTTATTTCAGACCTTCCTCCCTCTAATGGATATGATACCATCTGGGTAGTGGTTGATAGGTTTTCAATAATGGCACACTTCATCCCACTCATTTGGTTACCCTCTGCTCCAAAGCTGGCACAGTTATTTCTTCGTGAAATCTTTAGGTTACATGGACTTCCAACAGAAATAATATCTGACCGTGGTGTACAGTTTGTGGCAAAGTTTTGGAGGGCTCTGTGTTCTGCGCTACAAGTCAAACTTAAGTTCGCTACGGCCTATCACCCTCAAACAAATGGGCAGACGGTGAGGGTAAATCAAGAGCTTGAGACTTATCTAAGACTGTATATTTCCTCTTCACAGGATGACTGGGTAGATTTATTGCCTTGGGCGGAGTTTGCTCATAATTTCCGTTATCATACTTCTTCAGATACAACTCCTTTTTTCGCAGTTTATGGTCAACATCCTAGTGTACCGGATTTCCAAGATTTACCCGTCATAGACGTGCCTGCAGCTGCTTCTGCTCTTCAGTGGTTCCCTCAAATTTGGAAGAAGATTCATCTATCTCTTAAAAAGGTTTCTCAACGGTATAAAATGTTTGCTGATCGAAAAAGACGAGCAGTTCCTAGTTTAAAGCCAGGCGACAAAGTCTGGTTATCTACTCGGAATCTCCGTCTCAGAGTTCCTGCGATGAAATTTGCTCCACGGTTTATTGGACCATTTCCAGTAGAAAGTGTTATTAATCCGGTGGTTTATAAATTAAAACTGCCTTCCTATTTGAAAGTTCCCAACTCATTCCATATTTCTCTCCTCAGACCACTAATTCTCAATCGTTTCCAGAGAGCGCTACCAGTAGCCCCAAAGGTACAAACTCATCGGGGCGTGGAATACGAGGTGGAAAAGATCTTGGACTCTCGTCATCGCTACGGTCATTTGCAATACCTAATTGACTGGTCTGGATATGGTCCTGAAGAGAGGAGTTGGGTAAACGCTACGGATGTGCATGCTCCACGGTTGGTACAAGCCTTCCACAGACTCTTCCCTGCCAAACCTCGTGGGTGTTCGGTGCCCACCCATAAAGGAGGGGGTACTGTCAGGAATCGGCGGTCAGCTGCGTCTCACCTACCAGCGCGCTGGTGTGCAGGCCTCCGGAGGTCATGGCCCCAGTCGCGGCTGCATGGATGCGCTGACCGCGAGCGTCATCTCCCGTGTCGCTGAGTACTCCTGAGTCTGGTCCTGCGTTTGTGTTCCGCTGTGTGCCGGCATCCGGTCTGTATGGATGCTGCTATGACACCTGCACTCAGCTAATCCCGGCATCTAATCCAGCCCTGTGTTTCCAGCCAGAACACTGCGACCAATCACTGCAGAGCAAGGGGTATAAGTTCCTGTCCGGGGCTCACTCTCATCGCCTCGGACAACGAGTCACATACCCTGTGACTAGTTCTCCCAGTTCCTGCGTTCCTGTTTCCAGCGTTCCCCTGTGGTTACCTCATTTGTTCCAGTTTCCATTTCTACAGCTCTCCTGTTACTCCGGACTTCAGCTACATCCAGCTTCAAACCCATCAGCAGTAAGAGACTCTCCTCAGGTGTTCTTTCTCATTACTTACCTGTGCACTAATTGTCAGCATACCACCTGTGCAACTCAGCAGCATAACATCTACTTGCTTAGAGACTGTCTCCTGCTTTAGCCTAAGTGTGGCTATATGGACTTGTGCTTTACAGAGACTGTGAGTTACTTATATATTCCGGAGTTCTGCTTTCCTAACCATTATCAGTTTGCCCTGTGTTATTCAGAGACTGTGTATTTCCAAATACTACTGGAGTTCTGTTATTTCACCTGCATTCATTATCAAGTTATTTTACGTTCTGCTGCAAGAGACTTTTAAGTTGTTTGGATTCAGTTACCTGTCATAGTTTTCCACATTACCGGTTTCCATTGTATTCAGTCTTATACCATCTGATTTGCATTAATAAATATCAGTGCTTATGCGCAGGACTTTTATATTGCCTCCCCGCTTTGTACATCGCACCAATACTGACCCACTAGCGCCCCCGCCGGGGACAGACAAAACCAGAGACCTGACACACAAACTCGATGAATGTGAGCAATAAACTACTTTGTCACGAGTACTCTCCGGATCAGCGACCTTCTTGCAGTGGAACGAGTGGACCCAGTCTCTCTTTCGGCAACTTTCACTGGGATAGTGCTGTCACCAAAACTTGGTATGGTCCTTCCCACCTGTCTATTAGGCAACCTGAGCGTAAGAACAATCACACAGTCTCTTGGTTCACAATCAAGACAATTAGTATTTGGCATACCAGCAATCAACAGTTTCAAGTTCTTTTTTTCAAGTTCTCAAATGCTGGCTCATCTCAATAAGGTACTGTACTGTCACCTCATTGGTGTATTTCTGATCATTGTGCGGATCAATGATGACATGAGGTTATCTTCCAAAAACAGAGAAATACCAAGGTAATTCGCCCGGCGCTATCAAGAGGGGTTGCTAGACCTTTTAAGCTGCTGTATAAAGGGATAGTTAGTCCCTGGTAAACAGATAGAATATGGGTGTGAAAACAGCGCTGGAAAAACTGGATATGGAAATTAATAATCACAATTTATTATAAAAGTTGTTGCAACAAATAAAACATTGAATTCATATATATATGGATATATTAGTAAAATAAATTTGATAAAAGAATGTCAAGATAGGGCAGTGTTATGCACACCAGTGCCTGCAGGAATGTACTGGTGTCAGAACTGTTATGCACTCCAGTGCCTGCAGGAATGTACTGGTGTTTGAACTGTTATGCACACCAGTGCCTGCAGGAATGTACTGGTGTCTGAACGGATAGGTATGCAAAACAAATGAACTCACAGACAGACTGGGGAATATGACATTACGTACACAGAAGGTGATAGGGTAACAAAATACACACAAAGTGAACAGAGAAGCCCAGAGGCTAAGGAACTGGGTGTCTCCCTAGTATTAGTAATGCTCAGATGGGAAAAGCAAGATGTTGTGTTTTAATACGTAGAGAACCCGAAATGCTGTTGCTAAGGGCAACAGCAAAATCCTAAAGGGTTACCAACGGGTGTGGCAGTAAACTCCTTGGTCAGAGATGGAATGATAGACACAAGGAGAGTCTCCACAATCCTAATTCTCACTTGCAGTGCACTGGTTCAGCTTACTGCCACTAAACTGACACCTGACACCTTGCACAGTGAGACAGGATTTAGGCAGGCAAGTCTTAGAATACAGCCGCAAACTTGCTAAGTTCACAGAGTAGTAAAAGAACCCCAGCAAGCTAAACGACTGACTCCAGTCTTACTGCTAGGTCTGGATTGGCAGAGTGTAGTACCAAATCCCCAGGCCTATTTGCAGTAAGCAACAACAAATACAAAGCTACACAGTACTGGCTAACTTTCAGGAACTGACTAACCAACAAAGATTCAGCAGCATCTGCTTAACCTGAGAAGAGGCCTTATAAAGCAGGTGCTGTCCACGCCCCACTCAGACCTCACAGACTGTGAGCACAAAAACCAGCACCGGATCCCCTGCCGTGCACAGAGCCTGTAACCACTGCACAGCAAAAGACCCGAACCGGAGTATCAGCTGCGCTCAGGTTACTCCGCTAGCACTTGTCTCCCGGTTGCCATGACGACGTGGCAGCACAGGGCAGGAGACCCTAACAGGCAGGCACAGCTAATTAATTTGGTGTATTACCACACGAGGATGCCGGACATGATGTACTGAAGAGAGTCCTTGGAATTATGCCACAGTCCTGGGTGCACTTTGCAATGCTAGCAGATGAATGTCCAAAGTTTGTGCGAACCTTGTTTGCTTGGTTCCAAACCAGAAGAAGACCTCTTTATAGCTGGATCTCTGGTGCTTGCATGGACGTCTGCTAATTCCCAATTGCTGGGGGACTTCTAGGCTTATTCCAGGTATAATTGATGGTTCAGTAGTATACGGCTCCTCCAGACCAACGCGTTTCGCTGTATCCACAGCTTTTTCAAGGTATGTGTGCCCATAGTGTGAGTGCCCTTTTTAAAGGCTGTGCTAATTGCCCATCATTGACAGCTGAGATCATTTGCAAATTTTAAAATAAATGACAAAACAAAACCATATCCAGTTTAATTCATTTATATATATAGGAGACAAATGTATATGAACTTCAAACTTAGCTTTGAATAATATCAAAGGATTTATATGTCAAAACCTTTTAAAACACTTCCTGTTTAGATGTATGGGTCACATGACCGCATACCCGGACATCCTGTCAGTGGAACGCATACTTGCTTTTTATTGGTTTAAATTAACATATTTGTCTCCTATATATATAAATGAATTAAACTGGATATGGTTTTGTTTTGTCATTTATTTTAAAATTTGCAAATGATCTCAGCTGTCAATGATGGGCAATTAGCACAGCCTTTAAAAAGGGCACTCACACTATGGGCACACATACCTTGAAAAAGCTGTGGATACAGCGAAACGCGTTGGTCTGGAGGAGCCGTATACTACTGAACCATCAATTATACCTGGAATAAGCCTAGAAGTCCCCCAGCAATTGGGAATTAGCAGACGTCCATGCAAGCACCAGAGATCCAGCTATAAAGAGGTCTTCTTCTGGTTTGGAACCAAGCAAACAAGGTTCGCACAAACTTTGGACATTCATCTGCTAGCATTGCAAAGTGCACCCAGGACTGTGGCATAATTCCAAGGACTCTCTTCAGTACATCATGTCCGGCATCCTCGTGTGGTAATACACCAAATTAATTAGCTGTGCCTGCCCTATCTTGACATTCTTTTATCGAATTTATTTTACTAATATATCCATATATATATGAATTCAATGTTTTATTTGTTGCAACAACTTTTATAATAAATTGTGATTATTAATTTCCATATCCAGTTTTTCCAGCGCTGTTTTCACACCCATATTCTATCTTCCAAAAACAACCCAAAAAAAAAGACACAAATACCAAAACAATAACAAAAACAAATTTCGAAGAGGGTGATTCGTTAAGTGAAGATCTGGGAGTGGTTCCGTAGCTACATAATACTAGTGGCAGTATCTATGATCACAATAGTACAGTTTCAAGCTTTGCTCCTACTTCTAGGGGTACCATTATCTACACACAAATTTCTGCGCAATTTTCCTTTGCGGTAAACACAGCAGCATACGTGCCGGCAGGAAATGCCTCTACGCAGTTTGAGAAAACATCAGTGCACACCAATACATAACAATAATTCCTAAAGGGTGTTAACTGTACGAAGTCGATTTGTATTTCCTGAAAAGATCCGTCTGCAGGAGGGATATGGGATGGCTCTGTTGGTATTGCTTTACCAATATTCTTCCTCAAGCAAGCAAGACAGGTTATTGCTCTCTTTACCTGCATGAGAATAGAATCCTGGCGCACACCAGTAGACTCTCATCAGCCTGCACCTACCCTCTTTGCCTAGATGAGTCAGACCGTGTGCCACCTCAGCTAGACTTGGAAGGTATGCTCTGGGGACTACTGGCTTACCGTGTCCACCTGCCCACAGTCCTGAGGACTCCTGGCCATACCCCTTTGTCCTCCAGACTGCCTCTTCCTGCAGGGAACACAAATTTTTTTCATTTTAATTTTCTATCGTGTGTTTGCAATGTAGAATACCATGAGCATAACTCAAAAAAAAGAAAAAAAAAAAAAAGAAACTTCTCTAGAGGAGAAAAAGAAAAAGAAAATGAAAAAGAAAATGTCAGGTTTGCCATTCACCAACAGGCATATCAGTGTCTATACAAAATTTCCCTTCACCAGTATTCCCATTCTCCACCCTTTGTGCATGACAAGGCACACTGCAGTAATACTGGTGTCATCGTGCTGTTGAGATATACTGGGTTTGCGCAGAATTCTGAAGGACCTAGGCATGTGGAGTTTGAACTGTACTTGGGTCCATGTATTGTACCACCCTGTGTGAACGCAAAAGATGAAGAGGAAAACTGTAGAGAAACAGAATAGAGGTTGATGACAGATGAGTTTGTAGAGGTAGAGAAGATTTTATAAAAATTTGACAACTGGATTGGGCACTACGGGGAAGTGATTCTCTACTTGGTCTACTCCCCTTAAAAAAATTTCTGTGTGTCTTATCTCTACTGGGACTATCCCAGGATCAATCCAGTGTCCTGTCCATCTTAAGTTCATAGGGAACCCGGTATCTGTGAGATAATTTCCTCTACCTGTGATGGACATGCATCTAGAACAGTAGAATGCGACATTAGTCTTCAAGTTTTGTCAAAGGGTAATGTTGCATTTATTTTGTTCTTCCCATTAGCCGAATCTGTGTTTTCTATATGGCTTATGATTCCTTACTATATGTCCCTTGGTCCCATCTATGTGTTTAATAATGTGGCTTGTGTTTTCTGTCTAGGGGATCTATATTGACTATGTGTCCTACTACTCCTACAATCTCTGGCAAAATGCCCTTCCTTCCTACAAGTGTAACATATTATTGACCATTAGGGATCTGGGGTTTGGACTGATGGGTCTTTCCTGTATGTGCCAGTATACTTACCGTCCTCAACCTCTCCACCTGTTGTTCTCTGTGCCTAGCACTATTCTTGTGATGTTCAATAGCACACTATCTAAGATTAGCTACTGTGACCCCTTTCCAATTTTGCAAAGAAGTCTGCACCCTGACACTCAATGCCTTATTGAGCCCGTCCATTTGCACAGAGACAGCCACCTCCCATTTGCCGAATTAGTGTTTACCAGTGGTCTTATCCAGATGGAGAGTTTTCTATTACTGCAAAAGACAAAAACAAAAAAAAAGTTTAACAAGCTTCTAGGTCATGCGAAGTGTTTCATTCAATCCTTCTCATCCCGTATTAAGGGTCTGTACATGGTCCAACAAACATTTCCGAGCTCATCTTTACTAGGGGCATTATCAGGAATGAATACTTCTTATATGGTAACTGAAAGAAATACCCTGGGGTTACCTTGTCTCTGTCCGCTTTCCTACTGGCAAATACTAATGGCCCTCATTCCGAGTTGTTCGCTCGGTAAAAATCTTCGCATCGCAGCGATTTTCCGCTTAATGCGCATGCGCAATGTCCGCACTGCGACTGCGCCAAGTAAATTTGCTATGCAGTTAGGATTTTTACTCACGGCTTTTTCATCGTTCTGGTGATCGTAATGTGATTGACAGGAAATGGGTGTTACTGGGCGGAAACAGGCCGTTTTATGGGCGTGTGGGAAAAAACGCTACCGTTTCCGGAAAAAACGCAGGAGTGGCCGGAGAAACGGGGGAGTGTCTGGGCGAACGCTGGGTGTGTTTGTGACGTCAAACCAGGAACGCCAAGCACTGAATTGATCGCAGATGCCGAGTAAGTCTGGAGCTACTCTGAAACTGCTACGAGGTGTGTAATCGCAATATTGCGAATACATCGTTCGCAATTTTAAGAAGCTAAGATTCACTCCCAGTAGGCGGCGGCTTAGCATGAGCAAATCTGCTAAAATTCACTTGCGAGCGAACAACTCGGAATGAGGGCCAATGTGCGGACAGGTTTTTTCTCCATTTCTGACGTTCCTTTCTTGATTTTTTTTTTTTTTGGGGGGGGGGGGGGGGTTACTATATATGTACACAAATGATACCATACTTACCTGTTCCACTGGTCTCAGCCACTTCCCCACAGGCTACTGCTCTTCTTTTACCAGTTGGATACTCCTCTGGGTGCATGAGAATTGTCTGAAAACAATCAGGTCACCTTCTCCTCCTAAATAAAACTTCAACATTCATTAGTACATATATAGGTTACAGTCATATTTTTCATATTTTTATTATTTTCTATAGTTTGTATGCTGGCCGTAACTGCTTCCACATCTACATAAGGCGGTGTACTTGCATTCTCTTTTTTTCTTCCTACTTGTTTATTGTTGCTACAAGTTCAAACAGTTCTTATATTTCCATTCTTGTCTTATATGACTTTGGTTAAACATACCACCTGCAATACCTTAGGATCAAACTCACCAACCCCTCTTGCTGCCACAGGTTTAAACAATTTGTATGTCTGACCCTTTGTTTTTGGGATTTTATCAGACATATCCTTATCCTTAAGTTCTGCAATACCTCTGGTTCAAAGCTGCTCACCTTAGGGAATGATACCCTATCGTTGTCAGTCATACATTCCCATTCAGACAAAAAGTCTTCAGCGTGTGGACCATATTTCCCACACATAATACTTTTCCTTTAAACTTCGTTGACCCCCTGGGCCGCGGCTCTTCAACCTGAACCCTGGTTAAACGTCCCTTACTTGAGCAACTGGCTCCCATAATTGTGGGATTTTTCCCACAAACACCAAAATACTCAATATAAGGTGACAGTGAAAGTTCTCCGAGCGCTCTTTACTCGCTCACCGCCCACGTTGGCCAGTACTACCATACACTGTCGATAGCTAAGGCAATGTACCCAACTTAGGGCTCCTATCAGACCTTACAACACCGTAATTTCTTTCGGTGGAAGTTCTGTTTGGAATATTTTCCTGAGAGAGGCAGCGAAAAATTCCTTTTCGGTATCTTTCAACTGGAATTGTTTGTAGGGTGAAAAACAGAGAAATTAGATAACTATCCTTCACCCTTTCCAGTGAAGCCCACCAGGGAGATTTCCCGACGTTGTCAAAGAAAAACCCCTTTTGTCTATGCAATCACATCTGCGTATGCTCTCCCACAGCGCATATGACACAATGGTATCACGTTGTGCTGTGCAGAACACATGGACATGCGATGCAATAGCACAGCCTATAGATACTAGTTATCTATATGCCCTACGATTGCTGTAGACCACCTAGCCTAGACCACTCCAGACCACTTCAGCACTTAGTTGTATGGGATCACTAAGACCACTTCAGACCACATCAGTTCTAATCACGCAAGGTAGCGAACCCTACGCCGCCGGGCCTCTACTAACCCGGTGTTACCACTTCAGACCACTTCAGTTTCTGGGCTCAGTTCCACTCTGTCCGCTTTCACTCACACAAATACACTTTGGGTTTTTTTCTGTACAGAAAATTATTTTCATTCAGATAGGCAGCTTTACCCCAGAGGCAATACAGTTTTTAAACTAAATTTAGAGTAACCTGCTTTTGAAATCTGATAGTTATGTGCTATTGTATTAAATATCTACTATCCCACTTTTGAACTAAATGACACTATTGTGTAATTTGTACTTAGCGCCCAACTCTTACGCACTTTGCGTACACACGCGACCGTGCACGTCTCTTACGCTGCGTGCGCAGTCCTGTACTTTGTCCGAGACACATGTACAAAACCCTGCGTCCGCAATAAAACAAATCACACAGTTTCTATAAAAGTGAACAATACTAACTACTATTGCCCACTAGACACAACTTGTTCTGTATAAACTTTTATGCAGACCTGCATTTGTGTCTTTACACTTACTTCCTTAAAATACTGTTATTTCAGTTTTAACTATATAGCAACAAATGTATCCTATTTCACACAGATCTATAATGACTGCAATAATCAATAATTTAAATGATATGATTCAGATTGGATAGCTATCTTGCAGGACATACACTGATATAAATATACACATAATTATAATAATATTATATATATGTACAATTCACTGGTCTCCTATGAGATTAATTTACCAATTCATTGCTTATAATTTGCATATTAAAGCTATGTGCTTTTGCCTGCCTGTAAAAGAGGTTTTTCACTGCTAAGAAAAAGCAGTTACACAGGTTAATTAATATTTCAATGGCTATCCTAAACTAGCAAGCAGATTTAACTAAATCCTGGAGGAAAAAGAAAAAACTTTGTTTATATCTGTGTGTAATTCTTACATCAAGTATTCATCTATTAACTCTCACTAGGCCCAGCTGAAACTATTTGTAATTGACTATGGCATGGGTTAAATAAATGCATTGGTAACTCATAAATGGTGTTTGATGTGACCAAGGAAAGCTGATTATTCTGAGCAGTGAAAATCAGCCATTTAGAAAATGACCTTCCCAAAATGGCTGCTGCTCCTCCCCCTTCCACATCCATGAGGGTTACACAAAATGGTGGACAGGCCATGTGGTTAGTCCAAAATGGAGGACAGACCATGCGGCTTCCTTTGTCACAAAGAAATCACACATCATACAAGCACCAGAAGTTATTTTAGGCCTGAGTTAAAAAAAACTATATCAAGGCTATGCAGCAACTTTTAAATATACTTTTAAACCTACATAAACAATCCAATCTGAATCAAACACAATATGACTTATTTGAACCTTGTTTTGCAACAATAAAAATACATTTTAGCATCTTAAATATTATGAGAAACGCATTGTCCCTTGAAATTTCATATCATTGGCTTACTGATAACACAACAATACATTAACGTGGATGTTATTTTCATCAGCTTCACGATGCGTCCATCGGAGCCGGTCAATTACAGCCGCGTTTGTAATGTACAGTGCATCATTAAGACCCTGATATCCCGGACGAGCCCCCATCTGTGAATGCCAAATTGATTTCTCACAAATATTTTAAATGCCCGCTCTAATATATATTGTAAATGCCTGCACCTCTTATTACCATATCCCATGAATGTGCGCTATACATTGCAAAACACTGCATCCCATAAGAGAAAACAATACACCCACACATTATCTGAGTTCCAAAGCTCATTGATGTATATATTTGTTATTAAATAGGATATGGATTCAATATATATTACAAAGTACAGTATACCTATAGTTACATGGTTACACTCGCACATTAAGCAGTTAAAACATACAGTTACATACAATTACATACAGTTACAGGCCAGCGATACAATTGCCATTCCCTCCAATGCATCTTATGTCTCTCTCTCTCTGTAAATAAATACAGGAACTGAACTGGCAGCAAGTCCATCATCCTCTGAGACCAAAAAGCCACTAAGCTCCTGTGTGATCAATGTGTTATCTAGCTTCTGGGGGAGGGGTTCACGATGAGTCACCAGTCCCTTTGTATATGGTAATCAGGTTCAGCCTTGAAGACATCCAAAGGGCTGGCCTGAGTTTCCTGTCCACGGTCCTAATAAGAGTGATTTTAGCTTTTATACATTTAATCATAATTATCCGCTGCAATGTCCCACAACTTCACAACAAGCATCAAATGAGTCTACACATCAATCTGGTTGCTTCAATAGTAAACATGACCGGTCTATTTTGTTTCGTTCAAATAATACACATACATAACACCACTCCATCATATACAATTCTAAATCATCATTATGTCTGGCGCTTGATACCACCACAATTATGTACTGCATGAAATAAGTGTCGAATCCATCTCTGTGGCATGTCCGTGTAAATGCGGGTGTTACCATATATTGCTGTGCTCGCTGCGCATATTTGCAAGTATAGCGACTTATATGTGTGCAGTTTGTATGTTCTCTTTATGTAATTTTTTTTTTTTTTTGGACTTCGACAAACTCATGCCAGTTACTTTTATTTATATTTATATACATTTTTTTTTTCTTTTGGCTGCTAAAAGAAATGCCTGACACGCACGGAGCAGATAATACTCATACGCTGCTTTAGCCTTGGTCAGTCACAGACACTGGCTTACTTTGTTTTATCCATGCCCAAATGTAATAGCCTGCAATTTAGAGGGACCATTGTGATCTTGGCAATATAGCTGCTAGATTAGCTGAACTTTAAATTTAGCGGCTATTTTGTCAAAATTATGGGAGTCCCTGTGAATATCAGGCAATTACATTTGGGTTATACAGGACAGTACTTATCTGGACATGCTTTCTTTTTGTTTTAAAATGGACCCCAACAACAAATCATTTAGGGCATTATGGGTAAAATCAACCAATTTATTGGGTAAGATCAATAAAACTCCTGAGGTGCTAATAAAACTGAAACAGCAGTTCCAGGCAGCACACTACACACTTTCTGCTCAGAGAGCATTGTCTCATCCTGACAAATCATGTATCATGCTATTCCACCCCCCTTTCCATACTGGCAAGAGTTCTGCTTAGCTTACTAATAGGCTAAAAAAGAAGAAATAGTGCCAGAAAAAAAAAAGAAAGAAAATATATAACCACCTACTTGTAATATTTTATACAATATGGTTGCTTTCCGTCTCGTTAGATTTTTATGTGTATAGCAATGGTCTATGACAAACCGCAACTTCATGCCAGATAAATCCATCCAATGCACATTTTATTGGATATCTAGTGAAAATTAGAGCCAGATCCTGCACAGAATACTAAATATATCTGGCTTAGTAATTCATCAGTTTGGGATATGCTAGGGCTGTATTATTCCACTCTCCTTTTTATGGCCTTTATTGCAACTCTAAAACTCTGTATCCTATTAACATACTGTACATGAAATATGTAAAGTCTAATGATGAGTCAACCTGCTAGGCCTCCCTCCCCCCCCAGCTAGCACCAATGTAAATTAGTAGCACTCATATTTAATAATTAGGTCTCCCTAAATAGTATATTTTAATGTACTATTTTCCCGCAACATATTAAAATATAAATAACATTTTGGGATTCCGTTTGCATAGTGGCAATGAACAAGGACCTGATTCAGATTTGTATGCAAACCCAGGGCCGTAACTAGGTGTGTGCCGATGGCACCTTGCCCACAGCGCAACTGCACTGAAGACGCACCATCTGGTAGCACACACGCATGGCCGCTGGTAAATATACAGTCCCGCCGGCCGCCGCTCTGCAATTAAGCCCTGCCGCTGCCGCTATGCAAGGAAGCCCTGCACTAGCGCACGCAGGTTTTTTTTCTGAGTACCCAGAACCCCCCCCCCCCCCCCCCCCCGACACACCAAAACTTTTTTGGTTGTGCAACGGAGCCGCTGACAAGTCCCGCGATTTAAGCCCCACCCCTCCAGTAATTTGCCCCACCCCTTTCAGAGACCCGCGAATCGCGGGTCATGCACTTGTCCTGGGCTGGCTGTTACTGTGTGTCTTGGCAGCTGCTACAGTCCCTCCATTCCATGCTACTTCCTAATACTCAGCCCAGCACCCACTGTCTGATCCTCTTCGTGGAGGAAGGTATTGTTTTAACATATATATCTATATATACACACACACACACACACACACACACACACACACTGTATGAAGATATATATATATATATATATATACATATATATCTATATACTCACACATATATATCTCTCTGTGTTTATATATATATATATATATATATATATATTATATATAATATATATATTACATACATACAGTATATATTTATAACCTGAGGACGAGGTAATAAAACTTTAAAAATGTTGTTGCTGATACCTGCTTTATAGTGATTTCATTACCAAGTGCCGCCTCTACTGCTGTATATCGGACCTGTCAACGATGGGGACCTAGGAGGGCACTGGGACAGCTATAATATGAATTGGAGTGCTACCAGCTTCGTGTGTGTGTGTGTGTGTGTGTGTGTGTGTGTGTATATATATATATATATACATATATATATATATATACGGATCCAAAACAAACGGCACTGGAGGCTTGCATATGACAAAAACAATGTATTGATAGGTATACCTATCAATACCTCGTTTCTTGTCATATGCAAGCCTCCAGTGCTGTTTGTTTTGGATCCATATGCTGATTTGTATCCAGGCACAGGGCTAAGGTGACTACATTGATGGGAGTGCCGGCTGCTGTGGACCGTATGTATATATATGTGTGTATATATATATATATATATATATATATATATATAGAAAAAGAAATTGGAGGTGTGACCGCAAACCGGGTTTAAATGGAGAATGTCTGTGGAACTACAAGTCCAAGTCCAGATTTGTTAGATCCAAATTGAAACAGGTAAAGTCTCCAGACAATCTGGCTGCACACTGCCGTTTAGATCAGCTGTTGTCCACCCCGTCTTCCCGTCTCCCAACGGGGAAAGATGTTGTCTAGAGAAGATAGAATAATGGGGGGCGCTAATAGTGCATTAAAAGATGACAATTTATTGACACATCATGAAACACAGGTCTAAAAATGTAAGCATACCAAAGGTGGCGGTATAATCACCGCTGATACATTCGTTTTAAAATCAAAGATACAAGATGGATTCACCACTGCATGTTGCCTTGTTCAGCGTCCATCCATAAGCGTGGCAACATGCAGTGGTGAATCCATCTTGTATCTTTGATTTTAAAACAAATGTATCAGTGGTGATTATACCGCCACCTTTGGTACGCTTACATTTTAGACCTGTGTTTCATGATGTGTCAATAAATTGTCATCTTTTAATGCACTATTGGCGCCCCCCATTATTCTATCTTCTCTAGACATATATATATATATAGATATATATACACACACACACACGTATATCTGTGTGTATACTTATATGTACATATATTTATACATATATATACACATATATATATATATATATATATATATACAGGGGCGGATCCAGAAGAAAATGTTAGAGGGGGCACCATGGAAGGGGCAAGTACATTTGCGTGCGGGTTCGGTGCATGTGAGGTGGCGCTTCTTATACAATGCCCACAGTTGTAGCGCTCATTATGCAATGTCCACTGTACTGGTAGTGCCCCTTATATAGACCCCATAGTAGTGGTGCCCCTTATGCAATGCCCGTATTGCCCCCAGTAGTAATGTTGCCTGTAGTAATGCCCCCAGTCATTTAGCGCCCTAGTAGTTATGCCCCCAGTGGTAATGCCCTGCAGTTATGACCCCAGTAGTTTACCCCCCCTTTAGTTTAGCCTCCCAGTGGTAATGCCCCCAGTAGTTTGCCTGCTTGTAGTTTAGCCACCAGTAGTAATGCCCCCCTGTAGTTTGCCCGATTGTATTTTAGCCCCCCTTGTAGTTTAGCCCCCAGTAGTAATGCCCCCAGTAGTTTGGCCCCTGTAGTTATCCCCCAGTAGTTTGGCCCCTGTAGTTATGCCCCCAGTAGTTTGGCCCCTGTAGTTTAGCCCCCAAGTAGTAATGCCCCTGTAGTTACGCCGCCAGTAGTAATGCCCTCCTGTAGTATGCCCCCAGTAGTTAGCCCCTTTGTAGTTGGCCCCCAGTAATAATGTCCCCCAGTAGTTTGCCCCCAGTAGATGCCCCCCAGTAATAATGTCCCCCAGTAGTTTGCCCCCAGTAGATGCCCCCCTGTAATAATGTCCCCCAGTAGTTTGCCCCCAGTAGCTGCCCCCCAGTAATAATGTCCTCCAGTAGTTTGCCCCCAGTAGTAACGCCCCCTAGGAGTTTGCCCCCAATAGATGACCCCCCAGTAGTAATGCCCCCAGTAGATGCCCCCCAGTAATAATGCCCCCAGTAGATGGCCCCCAGTAAAAATGTCCCCAGTAGCTGCCTCCAGTAGTAATGCCCCCAATAGATGCCCCCCAATAGTAATGCCCCCAGTAGATGCCCCCAGTAGTAATGCCCCCCAGTAGTAATGCCCCCAGTAGATGCTCCCCCAGTAATAATGCCCCCAGTGGTTATGCCCCCCCACCCAGTAGTAATGTCCCTTGATGATGCCCCCAGTAGTAATGTCTCCCCCTAGTTTGCCTCCAGTAGATGCCCCCGCTGCACTGAGGTAGAGAAAAGAGAACATACTTACCAAGCCCTGTTCCCGCTTCCAGACTGCTGCAGTCCTCCTCCTGGCGTCCTCTCCTCAGCACTATGAGAGAGACGTCATGACTGACGTCTCTCCGATAGCGCACGCCGCACACTGACAGCGCCGGAGGCAGAAGCTCAGTACTGAGCTCCTGCCTCCGGCTGCCGCTGTGCAGGGAGACAGGGCGCCCGCTGGTAACACAATCTCAGCAGGTGCCCATCATCTCCCTGTGCGGCGACAGGGGGGTGGGGGGGGGACGGAGGCCACAAATGACAGGGGGGCACGGGCCCGAGTGCCCCCCCCCCCCCTGGATCCGCCACTGTATATATACACACACAGATATACATCTGCTTATATTTGTATATATTATAATTATTAAAGATAAACACTATATATATAAATTATAATATAAATTACATACAGTATATATATATATATATATATATATATATATATCAGTCTCCACCCCCTTGTTTGGCTCCACCCCCTCTGGAAACCCCCTCCTGCCCTGCGCTGTACAAAGAAGCGCTGCCACTGTACAAGGAAGCCCTGCCGCTGTACAAAGAAGTGCTGCCGCCACCAGCTACTCATTAAAGGATGCCGCTCCGCTCGGCTTGCGGCCAGAACAGACTCAGAGACATGTTGGCAGCCCGCCCCTCTCCACCCCTGGCTCCTCTCCTTGAAGACCCGCAGCAGCCGCCGGGGACGAGTGAAGAGATCGTGGTGTGATGAGATCACCGGCGGGGAGCGGCCAGTGACATCAACTCTGAGGCCGCTCATTGCATTCTCCTGTACAACAGGTAGCTGGGCTGGCGGATTGGGGGTAGCTGACTGGCGGATCTGACTGCTGTTGGTCTACACCAGGTCTCTCTCTCACACACACTCATACTTCCCTCTCTTTCTCTCTCTTCCCCCTCCTCACGGACTCTGCTGCCATAATGTGTAAAAATGGGGACTCTGCCGTTGTATTGTGTAAAAATGGGGACTCTGCTGCTCTAATGTGTAAAAAGGGGGACTCTGCTATAATGTGTAGGAAAGGGGACCATGCTGCTGTAATGTATAAAAAGGGGGACTCTGCTGCAGTAATGTGTAAAAAGGGGGACTGCTGCCTTAATGTGTAAAAATGGGGACTCTGCTGCAGTAATGTGTAAAAATGGGGACTCTGCTGCAGTAATGTGTACATAGGGACCATGCTGCGGTAATGTGTAAAAAGAGGACTCTGCTGCAGTAATGTGTAAAAATGGGGACTCTGCTGCAGTAATGTGTAAAAGGGACCATGCTGCGGTAATGTGTAAAAAGAGGACTCTGCTGCTGTAATGTGTAAAGAGGGGACTGTGCTGCTGTAATGTGTAAAGAGGGGACTGTGCTGCCGTAATGTGTAAAGAGGGGACCGTGCTGCCGAAATGTGTAAAGAGGAGGCCGTGCTTGCGTAATATGTAAAGAGGGGACGTGCTGCCGTAATGTGTAAAGAGGTAACCGTGCTGTCTTAAGTAACGTGTAAAGAGGGGACTCTGCTGCTGTAACGTGTAAAAAAGTGGATTCTGCAGCCGTAACATATAAAAATGCGGACTTTGCTGCCGTAATGTGTAAAAAGGGGGACTCTACCTGCCGTAATGTGTAAAAGGGGGGACTGCTGCCTTAATGTGTAAAAATGGCCCTACCTGGTGTAATGTGTGTTAGTGGCACTATTGTGCAACGTAATTCGAATAATGGAGACTACTGTGCTGCGTAATAGGAATTGGTATTATTATTATTATTGTGGTCATGCCCCTTCCCCGTGAAGCCACTCCCCTATATTTTTGGTGCGCGCCTACGGCGCACACTGGCCCTGTTTTCAATATTGGTGGGGGGGGGGGGGGGGGCGATGCTGCTTCTCGCACACAGCGCTATAATGTCTAGCTACAGCACTGTGCAAACCAGATGGTTTACATTCAAATCCAATGGTATGCTCAAAACCGATGGTATGTACAGAATGGGTCCTGCATGATCAATTGCAGACTCCCCTTAGCTGTAGCATGACTGCCGTTCTGCGGCTCTAGGGTGTGCGGTGACTGGGACCGTTCTATAAAACAGGGGCATTTTAGGTCCAGAGTCTACGTTGTGTAATGCAGACTACTTGGACCTGGCAGAGGGGTTCCATCGGCCAGTCTCATTAAGCACTGTTTTAACAGACTGGCCAATGGTCGCCATGGTAATCCAAGGCTATGTCTTCGGACACAGCAGTTGGATCGCAGCTGCTGGCAGGAGGAATCGGTTTACTACAAATGCCTCCTGCAGCATTAGAATATTTGTGGTACAGTATTGCACAGCCACTTCCCTGCAGCTGTGCAATACTACATCAGAAGCAGGCCCAAAGGCAAGTACAGTACCTATCCTTTTCTAAACCGGACACTAAGAGGCATATACAGATATGTGCAGGATTTACCTCTTGGGGAAAAGCTCTGTGTTTTACACCTGGACCTAATCAATTATTCTTAATTTTCCCTGTGCAGAGTAAACCCTCAGGTAACTTTCGGTAACCCATAGATTCTGCGTAAAATTCGGTAATCTAAGGTGTTCCCTGCGTGCTATAACCCAGCAGGTGCTTTTACCATGAATGCTACGCGCAGGTCTGCTGGATCTAATTGAATAACCCGCGGCTAATCGGATATAACCCTAGGACACCAGGATCCATACAAAAAGCAATTGAGCTTAGAGGACATGTCCAGCACCTGATAATGAAAGCTGCCAGCTCACTTGATTATGGTGGAGCAGTTCTCCACTCACTCAGAGAGAGAGGTGTTTGGGGGGGGGGGGGGGGGGGGGTGAGGTAAGAGGAGGGTTTGTCATGCCTCGGATGACAGATGGGGGAGGGAAGAGCTGGAGCTGCAATACAACTCCTCTTGCCAGAGCCGCCCATGGGGGGTAATTCCAAGTTGATCGCAGCAGGATTTTTTTTTAGCAGTTGGGCAAAACCATGTGCACTGCAGGGGAGGCAGATATAACATGTGCAGAGAGAGTTAGATTTGGGTGGGTTATTTTATTTCTGTGCAGGGTAAATACTGGCTGCTTTATTTTTACACTGCAAATTAGATTGCAGATTGAACACACCACACCCAAATCTAACTCTCTCTGCACATGTTATATCTGCCTCCCCTGCAGTGCACATGGTTTTGCCCAACTGCTAAAAAAAAAACCTGCTGCGATCAACTTGGAATTACCCCCATGGAGTACACATGTTGGAGGGACCCCATCTGGGCTGAATTTCAGTCTTATCACTCCCTGCAAGATGCAGCTGTCACATACTGTTTTGGTGCAGTGCACTGTGGTGTTGCCTGTGATGATGTCACTGACGCAGACAATGTGCTAGGAAGTAGGGTAGGCAATGGGAGGAGCGACTGCTCAGGACAAACTCAGTAGTTTACCTTGCCCCTTGCCTTGTCTCATCTAGCCTTAGTCACGGTGTTTACAGCCTTACTTACTGCAGAGTTTGGCACTTTACTACCAGTAAGTATCCTAAAATACTTATCACTAGTGTTGCGCTATGGATATATACTATACACATTTTTTTTAAATCAGGTTTCTAGTTTTCAGTCAGTGCTCAAAGTATGCCAGTATGAAATGGTATGTCACACCAGCATTTACTGGGCAACAAGTGGCAGCAGGGTATCTGATAAAATTGACACCGGCTGCAAGTAAATCCAAGCTCACGAACTTGCAGCCAAACGGGAGTGGTCTGCTGCATTTTGAATTTGGCGCCAGATACAAACCAATTATATCTCGCAGATCAACAGCCAATCAGGGGCAGCGGCGTTGGTGCCAATACATGAGCTGCAAGTGGCTTGCATCCGGCACCAAACTCAAAGAGCTGCCGAGGACTCTGATTGGTGAACTGTGCTGTAATGGGCAAGTGGTGCTGTGCTGCAATGGGTGAGCGGTGTTATGCTGTGAGGGGAACTGAGACAGGTGCTGTAAATGGTGAGGGGTGCTGTGCTGTTTGATGGGAGGTGTGCTGTGCTGTAACGGGTGAGAAGTACTGTGCTGTGAGGGGAACTGAGAGGTGTGCTGTGAGGGGTTAGGGGTGCTGTGCTGTAATGGGTTAGGGGTGCTTGCTGTGAGAGGAGCTGAGAGGGGTGCTGTACTGTTGGGAGTGTTGTGAAGGGAGAGGGGTGCTGTGCCCTGTGAGGGGTGCTGTAATCGGCGAGGAGTACTGTGCTGTGAAGGGAACTAATAACATTTTACTTGGAGGTTGGCATACATATCAAACTAACTTTGGGAAAGGTTTAGTTCACAATATGCAATAGTAGTAAGTCTATGGCCACCTGAGTGGGGTCAGGCAAAAATGTCACTGACTCTGCGCCGCAATGTTTAGGCTACAGCTGTGGCGGGTCTGGTTGAGTAAAATTGTGTAAATTTACATGTATGTACAACTTTTGCCACTGATTTCGAAAATCAAGGCTCCAAGACTTCATTCCTTTTACTTTTTTTCAGGATGAAGCCAAAGTAGGGAAAAAATCTGGCATGCAAAATTTTATTTTGAATTCAGCTACTTATATCTCCTTTTTAGTATGACATCAATACAGCTAACTCCCTAGGTGGATACATCACACTGCTAAAATATCAGACTCCAATCTTCTTTAGCTCCTGTGATAAAATTACCTAAAGTTTCTCTTACAAATCTCGCAATAAATTTTTGCCTATTTTTGAAGTCCAACAGCAAAAAAAAGATAATTCATGTTTTAGTGCACCAAACCCAAACCTTTTTCCGTTATCACCGTACTCCTCGACAAGTTGGCGGTGAACTCAGCTGCTGATGTGCCCTTTAGTTGTTTCCACTGTGCAAGTGTGACAGGTCTACTTTAGATTTATATTCATCTCTATTGATAGATAGAAATGACATAAGAAACTTATTGTCTGGACAGTAAATCTTGGTACACACCTGTCCAATCATCTGACAGATCATATGATTCATGCACGCGCCCACAATCATTGCATCTCAAGAAATCAGCCATTTGCTCCTAAACACAGGAAAACTGAATGATTATTTTTGTCTGTTTTCCGGCATTTGGGAGTAAATTCCTGATTGTCATTTAGTCCCATACATTACCAGATTTTCAGTCCGACCAACCAACTAGCTGGATGCAAGATGGTCTAGTGTATGGCCAGCTACAGAAATGTAGAACACTGTGTTTTGTGTATAGGGCCTGATTCTGAGTTAGGAACAAAATAAAAGCATATTCTTTCTAAAAAAATTATAATCAAAACTTACTTGTAGATCTATTAATGATTAAAGTGGCCATAAATGTTATATATAGTGTATGCTTCTCATATACAAATGTTTGCGCTAGTTTGTAGAGCCTGGCCATCTGACACTTCTGTCAGCCAAATAACAAAGCATGCAATGGGAGGGGAGCCCTAGTTTGCACACCATAATTAGGTAATGAGGTGCTACTCTGCTTGAGACTAACTACAGGGGTTGTTTGGCTGTGTGGCTTTGGAGTGTCCTGCCCCCCGGACCTGAATCCCTGTAGTTAGTGTTAGGGACTTACCCAATGAGAGGCTACCTTGGTGCGGTGGGTAAGCTCATAGCCCTGGCCAGGATTATGCTAAATGCCTCTGTTTATTACAGGTTGAGCTAGTATGAGATAGAATAACAAAGAATGTCTGACAATACATATAAATAAAATGTAAGGTTATAGGCACCTGAACAAACAATAGCGATGAAAATCTGAAACAAACATTGCAGTTCCCCTTAGTGCCACTCCTTCAGGAAAGAACATGGTACAGCACATTTGTTTCTCATATTCTCTCTTAATTTGCTTCACATGTTTCATATTAAAATGCTATTTATTTCAGAAAAATTTACTTTTATGTTTGAATTAATTGTGGCTAGTTACATATTTTAAATCGCTAGAAACATTTCTTATAAATATTTAAAATGTTTATCTTTTTTTACCCTCATTCGCACCCTCATTCATATTTAACTAAACAGACTATTCTAGTGCTGTACAATTGCAACACAAAATCAAAAACACTTTTTTTCAGAATACTGTGTTCACTTCTTGGCACCCACTGGACGCACTTAGGGCTGTAGACAGCTGGGCCGGGCCCTGAGGTGTGTGGGCTAATATAAGACGACGTGACCATACATCCTTGTAAAAAAAAAATGGTTGACCTGGGCCTGGTAATTAGGTTTCTGACGTCAATTCCGGGACCAGACAGGCTGAAATGATCGCAAGGGCTGAGTAAGTTCAGACCTACTCAAACTACATAAAATGTTTTTGCAGAGCTCGGCTGCACAGGCGTTCGCACACTTGCAAAGTGAAAATACACTCCCCTATAGGCGGCGACTATCTGATCACAGCGCTGCAAAAATTAGCTAGCGAGCGATCAACTCGGAATGACCCCCTCAAACTCAGTCCTCAGGACCCTAAACAGTTCACATTTTCCAGGTCACCCAGCGGGTGCACAGGTGTTCAGTGTGTACATTCTTCAATGGATCGTGAGTCAGGCATCTTAAATATGAAGCTGCTCATAATATAGGTTGGGTATGAAATCATAGCGGTCAGGATTCCGTTTGCAGGAGTGTGTTAAGCCGTTTATAGGCTAATGCTCTTGTATACACACTTATACAATTATGGGGCCGATCAGCCGATCTCAGGTGATTGGCCCGTTAACTGTATAGGTGTGTGCGTAGATTTAAAAATTAATTAAAACGTGTATACTAACAGCAACTAAATGGGTGATGGCCATACAAAGGTGATCCTCTTACTTGGTCTTTTAAATGGACCATATTCAGATGTGTGGCTGCCCCAACACTCCATGAATCTGTGGAACAAGTCATCCTATTTTAGGATGGCTATGCCAACAGTAAGAGAGATCAGTTTTTACATCATGAATTAGCCTACAGTATATGTATGGGAGAATGACATTCACTTTTGTTTTTGTTTTTATATTTAATGCTACAGAGCTGCGTTTGCTTAGTATAGGATACATGAAGGTAATGAATTGGTAAAGTGGCTGTTGTGATGTCATGGTCCTCATGGAGTCATTATAGCCTGCTCCCCTATTCTTACCAGCCTCCATTTTTGCAGCAATACTTTGGATAAATGAGCTGTATTCCGGAGATTTCTCCTAGATGCCACACGGTTCTGTGTGGGACTCTGAATGCTGGGACATACCACAACAGACCATCTTTTCCTGTTATGTGTGCAGAGAGCTTTATCACAATGCGTAAAACAAATAAATCCTGAATTTCGTTTACTGACAAATTGTGTTCTGTGCTCCTGTATAGAGAAAGTTTTACAACAATCTTGTTTAGCCACACATACTTTACACTTACAGTCCCAGCCAGCTATAATGTGAGGTGAACAGGTTGGTTTTATTCTAATTGCTGTTAAGCAGCCCACAAGTAAAAATGTATGTGGAGAAATAAAAATTCATAGCCAGCAATCATGTATATATAAAGTCCATACAATATACTGTATATAGGGAACACATTTTTATTCAAACAGGCCTATAGAATAGCAATGGGTAAGATGTGTTAAACACTTGTTTTATGCTTTATAATGGTGCCTTTAAGTAAATAAATAGGCTTATTTGACTAGCTGCAACAGTTAAACAAACAGACCTCATTTGACCAATGTGTTGCAATAGTTCTCTAGTACACAGAACACATCTGACAAGTATACAAATGCTGTACATGATATTTGGCTAGTAACCAGAGCCTAAGGAGTTATTCACCTGCTGCTGTAGAGAAAAAAGAATTTAGGTCATGTCTGTCCTTCCAAACAATGCACAGGCCTCTCCTGCATTGCATTCCAACAGGCAGAGGTCACTGAACTTTCCATTTGTTGCTGGAGAGCTACATAGACTATGCATAGAATAGGCAACTGCACGTGACAGTATTGTCTGCTCTCTTCTATGCTGGGGATCCTGGATATTTTCTCTAGAGAACCAAGACTGTGGCTGCAGGAAAGATCTCAAGATGTCTATATCCACAGCACGCCTTTGAACAAACAACTTCCATTTTGGTTTTCAATAACACAAATACCAATGTTTGGTAAATTACCGTATTTTATTCTTTAAAATGTAGTGCTCTTTAATTTTATGGAGCATGGAGAGGAATGCAAAACTACTGTATTTATAAGTAGTTTTTATTTAATTGCCAGTGAAGTAAACAACAACCTCTTTCAATCATACAGTGGGGTCAATCAAATTGGCTGCGATATTATCGCAGCAGCACTTTACGGCGGGCCGAATTTGCACAAAACTGCTCGCTACCCCATAGAGGTCTGAGCAGCTTTGTGCGAATTGGGGCAGATTTGTGGCTGCGAAGGGTGCGAGATCAGGTGCCGTTGCCGGCATTTAAACGGCACTTTGCACCCTTCAAAGCTAATTGGACCGACCCCAGTATGTGCTAATGTAAACAGCTATCCCTTGTCTAAGTGTTAATGGCACTTTTCAGCTCTTACAAATTCTAATTTAAAAAAAACAAACAACCACACCAGCATCATTATACTGTAAGAATTGGTTTTTTTTATTATTGCTTGCACAACATACAAAAGCAGGAAAACCTGCAGTTTAATGATCAGAAATCTTACAGCCAAAGAACAGTTCCAGTGTAGAGAACGTTACAGAACAGAAACACACAAAGCTGCAATTACATACTCAACTCAGATACAAAGATTTTCAGAAATCCAACCACTTCTTAAAAAATATTTTTGTAAAGAAATCCTGCACAATGGCACAACAGTAAACAGTAAGGAACCCCACATCATGGCAGTCCAGATATGAGAGGCAAAAATACATTTTATACATAGGAATTTATACACTTCATCAAACTATTGTTATATGTCATATGGCAATCTGTACTTGTAATCTCTCATTTTGTCAGGTATAACGGTAAGTACTGAGTTGGTTGGGTGGCTGGGGAAAGAGAAGGCTGGGTCTATGGCTTGTAGTACATTGTGTCAAATGTAACTAGGAGAGAAAAGGGACACGTTCTAAAGAATGAGTCTGATGGGTAAACTTATGTCTCCCTTACCCACTACATTACATAAGCGATCTTAACCAGTGGAAAGCGCCAAGTATGCCATGGCAAAGCAGTCATGCCAGCAGTGGAGAGACGCCCAGAACGTGTGACTTCTTTCCCAGAGGCTTTCCAGGGTAAATAACCTTACAGCGAGCGCAATGTTTTTCCTAGATGGTACAACACACTGCAGTAGCTACATGTAGTAGACAATACCCTACTGAAACTACAAGTGTGTTTCTTAATGTCTGAATAATACACCTCACTTATGATGGTCTGTAATCGTTTGCAGAAAGTGATAAATGGAACATACTCTCTGCGTACAGATTGCTTAGCACAGATCCCACTTATTCTTGGGTGTGGATTATTAGATCTACACTAAAAAGATCTACAGTCAATAGGTCGACCACTAATGGTACACATGCATTAAGTCGATAGGGTCAAAAGGTTGACATTGACAAAAGGTCGACATGAAAATGGTGGCCACAAATAATTTTTTTGGAGGGGGGGGGTGTTTTGTCACTTTTCTGCAACAAACAAGACCCATTAGTGTACTGCGCCCCCTCACAGTTTATGGCAAGGTACTGCTGCACTCGGCACAGACTATTATACCCAATCGTAGTCCACGTGGATGGTAAAGTGTAAAAAAGTTGAAAAAAATCAAATAAAAATCTTGGGTCTACAATATGTGTCGACCACGGTCATGTTGACCTTTTGACCCTGCCGTCCTAATGCACGTCTACCATTATTGGTAGGACCTATTGACTGTAGACCTTTTTAGTGTTGATTTATAGTCCGGACCCCCTTATTCTCACCACTACTCAATGTAATTTATTTAAAAACCTTAAATCATCAAATGTACAAGTCTGATGAGGTCATAAAACTATGTGGTGCCAGTCTTTGGTGTTTTAGAAAACAAATGTTCCCATCACAGCTCGGGAACATCCAAATAAAAAAATACATTAGTAGAAATGTAGAAATCTTCTGTGGCCAAATGTTCAGCAAGCTCTTGGAATAATAACGCCTCAGTGACATGAGACGCTATATTATGTTGGTGCTGAATATTAATCTGGCTTTTTTTAGCTAGCGATAGCTATACCAGTTTTTAAACATGTTTAATATATCACCAATATCATACAATTTAACCTTTTAAGCAAATATATTTACAGATTTTATTAGGAGCTCCTACTCTGGCCAAACACAATCTGTGGTGTCAAAATGAACGCAATAATAAACTGATTGAAAATGATGGGATTGTACCCGGATGTATGGAAATATGCGGTCAGCAGGTGACAATAACAGACTGTAGAGTGAAGCTGTCTGCCCCAGTGGGTGTGACTGGAGTAAGTTCCGGAAGCGGGTATGAGGATCAGTGTAATCATAATGTTGCGGGAAATCCACAGCGTTACTATTAAAAAGCTCTAGTAATGTATATGTTTTATCTCCAGTGGGTACCCAGCCTCAGATGTGACAATAGACAGAACTGCTGTATAGAATTTTTACAATGCATAGCTCTAAAGGGCAAGAAAAATCTCTCTGCCTGAAAATGTTATCAACAAATAAAAACATTAAAAAACAGCATTGATAACAAAGCAATATTTTAAAACAGAAATAAAATAACAAAGGATTGTTTTTTTACAACAGTTACATTGGTTAATGCAGTAAGAAAATGATCAGTGTCATACCCACAATGAAGGCAACTCACCATACCGAACAATGGGGCTTCCATATTGGAGGCTGTAGCCTATAGCGACCTATAACATTTACTGGAGGTTAGGAAATGACCATGGTTGTTAGGGGTAAAGGGGCCCATACATCAACAATCTATTTGCAAAATCCTACGTTTGGTGAGGATTGTGTCTGACAATTGGCAAAATCCGACATGTTGGATATCCTTGATTTGTGAAATCCAACCCAAAATTGATCAGAATCAGCGAGTCAGGGATTTCTAACATGTTGTATCAGAATGGCCATTGGGGAATTGTGGATTTGACCGACTGATATATAGACCCTTTTAGAACATATTTGCGCACATGGCCCAGTTGTGTGAAAAGTGACATTCTGCAGATATGATGCAGTGTTCAAAGACAGTAAGGAATATGAGGGGGAGATGTATCAAGCTTTGGCGAAAGATGAAATGGAGTAGTTGCCAAAGCAACCAATCCATAATCCAAATTGTGAAATTGGCAGTGCATAGTCAATGCATAGTCCAACCTTACACCACATAAAATCCATGTACAGTAACACCGTAGCTAGGGTAAGCTGAAGTGCTGCTCCAATAATGTGTGGAGAAATGAAAGCGTTGCCACACCTTTCCTGTCACTCTATTGCACAGTTTTCCATAGCTGCCAGGTTTTCCATGGTATTCCTATACCTGCTCTATATGTTAGTAAAATATTAGGCTCAGGGTAGAATATCTATTATCTCCTTGGGACAGATGTTTGTAGTTTAATGGACAACTTCCTGTACACATTGTACATACTCACTTGTGTAATAAACAAACTCAATTTTTCTGCATTGTGTAAACAAAGTAGAAATGCGGCAGAATTGGTTATATTCATGTGTAACTAGCAATCAAGGGAGCATTCCAGCAGCCATGTTCTGTCTCTGCTACTTGTGCGTTGGATTCATTTTTAACAATGTTAATTCCTCATAAATGATTAGGAAACGCAGACAGCTTGCCTGTGGCATGGAAACACAACAGTGCTCAGAAAGAACTCTTATTTTCTGTCATTTACTAGGTCTTGTTTTAGCATTAAATAGGCACAGACCATTCTAGAACTTCACATGTCAGCGGGAAACAGGAAAAGGCCTTGTACTGTTCCACAGGAAAATGGTAAATTGAACAGGTAGCATTAAATTGCGATATCCTGAAGTCTATTTTTAATTCTTAACAAGAACAAAACCATATTGCACATGAACAGAGGATTTACTTAACTGAAGGGGTTTTGTATACAAATTAAAGTATTTTGGGATGCAGTCATGCAGGGACTCAAGTACTTCTAAGCACTAGATACAAAGTTGCTCCAAAGCAAATAGAAAATGGTTACATCGCTGGAACTGTGGGATCATGTGATAATATGTGCACACTCTATTGGCCCATTAGCACGATTTAGGTTTGTGTGGTACACAAGTGCTTTACAGTGGTAAAACCAGTAAAAACACAAACAAACACATCAGTGAATGTTGTGCCTGAAGAAATTAATCGAAGTTTGCAAACTGCCAGTTCACGTTTCTGAAACGGAACTAAATCGTTAGCAAGATGTTATAGTATGACATATTATAGATCAATATGTCACAGCAAACCTATTAATGAAGGGTAGCAATACTCATGGCTCATGCAGTGACAGTGAGCTCTAACATTACAGTTGAAAAGAAGCCTAAATTAAAACCCAAAGTAAAAAAACAAACAAATAATAATAATAAAAAAAAAAAAGTAAAATATATTATGAGGTACGGTCCCTCCAAAGCAACAGATAAAAATAAAAAAGCCTTGATTTCTAAGCATCTTAGACAGACTTTATTCTCACTGTAAAGATGGCTCTGAATGAGGTAAGCATAACACACTCACTCTAAAGATAGACACAGAAAATATTGTTTTCACATTATTAAAGACTGGACATGAGAAAGCATGTTCACAGATCACTACTGATGACGTTAAAGATTCATGGTAATTTTAAATGCCTTTGGCACCAATGACCTATCCAGAATTTTTTTGAGAAAGTGCTAGAAAAATCCTGAGAATTTTGTATATATGAGCCCTCTGAGGGACATCCTCTTTCCCCTGGAGGGACCGCACCTTTCAACTCTCAAATGGAAAAGACAAAACCTGATATATACACAAGAAAGAAGAAGAATAGAAGGGCCTGTGGCCTCTCTCCATCTTAGAGCAAGCCCCTCACAAAACTTGTGTCTAGATGGACAATCAGCATCCTCAAAAAAGACATTTCTTTTCGGGTGTTCTCAAAGATAATTCTGGGGTCATCTGACTGGCAGCGTAGGCAATTCGGTGCCATGACCATGGCAAGATTGTTGACGTCCATCTTTGTTATGCCAACATTTGAAGGCTGAGAGAAAATCTGTTTTGGCAAAAATATGAATTAAAAAAATTACAAATTAGACTTTCATGGCATGTTTTTATATATATATATATATATATATATATATATATATATATACATATACATATACATACATACAGGTTGAGTATCCCATATCCAAATATTCCGAAATACGGAATATTCCGAAATACGGACTTTTTTGAGTGAGAGTGAGATAGTGAAACCTTTGTTTTTTGATGGCTCAATGTACACAAACTTTGTTTAATACACAAAGTTATTAAAAATATTGTATTAAATGACCTTCAGGCTGTGTGTATAAGGTGTATATGAAACATAAATGAATTGTGTGAATGTACACACACTTTGTTTAATGCACAAAGTTATAAAAAATATTGGCTATAATGACCTTCAGGCTATGTGTATAAGGTATATATGTAACATAAATGCATTCTGTGCTTAGATTTAGGTCCCATCACCATAATATCTCATTATGGTATGTAATTATTCCAAAATACGGAAAAATCCCATATCCAAAATACCTCTGGTCCCAAGCATTTTGGATAAGGGATAATATATATATATATATATATATATATATATATATATATTGTCAAAAATAAGGAGAGCGCACCAGTGAATAATAATAAAAGGTAACACTTTACTGTGTAAATATCCACGTACATGAAAGTTGAAATAGATGCACTTAGCCAGTTCTCCGATAACTGCCGCCTCGGACTGAACCCTCTGCTGGCGGAGTACTTTTCACGGAGAAGTCGTCTGCTCTGTTCCACGCGTGGCTTGCATCTGCAGACGAAGTCGGTCTCCCGTCTGGAACAGAGCAGACGACTTCTCCGTGAAAAGTACTCCGCCAGCAGAGGGTTCAGTCCGAGGCGGCAGTTATCGGAGAACTGGCTAAGTGCATCTATTTCAACTTTCATGTACGTGGATATTTACACAGTAAAGTGTTACCTTTTATTATTATTCACTGGTGCGCTCTCCTTATTTTTGACATTATTTAGAAATCCCCAACTCCTGGCAGGAGTGGATGAGCGGGCACCACATGAGCTAATAAACTCTGGACTCACTACAGTGTGCGCGGATCAAAATTCTATATATATATATATATATATATATATATATATATATATATATATATTACACAAAGTCCACGGCACTCCCAAATCCCTAAGAAGGCTGGAAACAAAACTGAAAAAGCCGGTGCCCTCCCAATGGCGACAGCGGAGCTGCGGCCCTTAGAATATTCTGCAAACACGGGCGGCACTCACGGCGTATGAAATAAAGACAGACACGGGGGTCTGATGTTCAACGTTTCAATGTCATATCAGGATCCTGACGAAAATGCCGATATGACATTGAAACGTTGAACATCAGACCCCCGTGTCTGTCTTTATTTCATACGCCGTGAGTGCCGCCCGTGTTTGCAGTATATATATATATATATATATATATAAAATCTATATCTATCTATACATACATACAGTTTAATGGCTCAGCATTACAGTACAATACAGTATGTAGCAAGTGGCAATATAGCAACTGTAGAGTGTGGTGTAACATGTCAATATTATGTCGAAATGTTCTGAGTGTCGCCATTCCCAACGTTGACACTAACAATGACAACATTGACAATGTCATTTTAGGGTTAACCTAACTCTAAGCCTAACCCTCCCTGCATCCTAACCCTCAAATCGTGTGTCGCCACTCCCAATGTTGACATTGCGAAAGTCAACATTCTGAACGCCGACATTCAGAACATGTGGATATTCTGAAAGTTGACATGATGACTGCATACCCTTGCTGTAAGCACAGGCAAGTACCTCACACGCCAGAAAATACATAATGTATTTGCAAATGTAATCAGATGCATTTATAATTAGAATATCTGACTCTGGAAACAAAGGCAGACACAATACTCCCTTGCTTTGAGAAATGATATAAAATTACAAATAAGACGTTTTTTTGGAGAAAAGTGGAAAGACTGTAAATTAATAGAATACAGAAGGTAGACAAATATGTTATGGCAGACTGTGCTTAGGGGTTTCATAATCAGTTGTGCATCGGATGTGCCTTACAGTTCTACCTTCAAATTCACAATAACGGATGTGCAGATGGCCCACAGACTTGATTAATGTGGGCATGTACTTCTTTATGTGCAGACCTGTAAAAATAGGTATGTAGATGTGCTGTGTTGTGTAAGAGACCCCCCCCCCCCCCCCATGTTGCCAACATGTGGTAGTTATTATACATCATGATCCTGCTAAAATGAATGGTTTCCAATTCTAACAATTCAATTCTCTGTAATTAGAATGTAAGCTCTCATGAGCAGGGCCCTCCACCTCATGTGCTTTGGCTTCCCTTACTTACAGTATACTATCATCTACTCCACAATTCAATGGCACCCAACCCTTGGTTTTTGCCACCCTACTGCTTATTTGAGTGCTGTAACCACTGTCACAGCAATGTTTATAAACCATGTACATGTCCTGCATTGTCTTGTTATTTAAGTTAATGTATTCCTGTGTGCTCATTTGTTTATGTCCTTAGTTATGTACTGCGGGATCCTTATTAAAGGATAATAATAATAATAATAATAATAATAATACATACACAAGCTCTTCTAATAAGACTGATTGTTACCCCTCTTAAATACAGATATCAATTTCTCTCAGGGATCTTACTTAATGTATTATTAGAAAATAAAACTATAAAATGTGTTCATAGGGCAAATTCAGTCCTCACTATTGTATTTTAATTTTTTAAGGGCTGTATATTAGCAGTCTTATCTTTGTTACTAACAGATCTCTTATCCAAAAGAAAAAAGGAATAAAAATCCATGAATATATGTAATATGCTAAAATCATGAAACATTTCTGGGCATATGTATCAAAGCTTGGAGAGAGATAAAGTGGAGAGAGATAAAGACCAACCAAAAAGCTTGTAATACCCCTTTTGCCCCTAAACTTCTAACCCGGGTCCAAGTTTGGTGCGATAGGGTATACCTGTGTTGTGTCACCTGGGGATCCGAACATGGCAGCTACCAGGGTCACCCCGGGTATCCCATGACCTGGGTCACGCTAAACCCTTATGGAGAGCTGGATCACCGGTACTTGGTGATGATGTTATCTCGAAGCACCGGCAAACTGAAGATTTGGCAATAATCACGGTCTAGGCTGATGTGAAGTGTTTTCAAGCCACTGTACGACGGTTTAAAACTATTTTAAAAACTCAGGTCAGACCAAGGTATTTTGGTGGTAAAGGGGTATAACTGCCATGTTACAGGCAATAAGTTTGAAGAATGACAGTTAGGAGCTGGTTTGTTGCTAATTTACCTCTTTCCACTTTATCACTCTCCAAGATTTGATACATATACCTCTTAGTTTCACAGATCTGCATTGTCGCACATATAATACTTGCCATTGTTCCCTTTTAGAACCTGTAACGACTTAGCTAAGCTATTTTTAGAGATATTTCATAAGAGTCTTTGCCAGAAACAAAATACAGCAACCTGAAATAATGAGCAGTCACACAAAACTTAATCTGTGCAGTCCAACAAATTCTGCCATAACTAGATAGTGTGTTTCACCTAGTATGTAGGCACCTAGTATTAAAAGCTACAAGTAGATCTCAATAATACCCTGTCACACCAAAAACCTGGGTCTGACCTGGATTACTGAACACAGTTTCAAGCTGTGTCCAGCTGCTTGAAACTGTTCACCTGCAGGCTGGACAGGGGTTATTGCCAGGACTTCCCTTTGCTGGCACTTGGAGATGACATCAACTCCAAGTGCTGGTGATCCCACTCTCCGTTTGCTTTTAGCGTGACCCGGGTCACACAACGCTCCCAGTGAAGGCTACCCTGGTCAGTGCCAGGTTCAACCCTGGTAGCGACCAGAGTTGGATTTCCGGTAACACATCCTGGGTAGACCCTTTCACACCAAACCTGGACCCAGGATGCCCTGGCAATAACCCGGGTAATAAGTCTGGTGTGAAAGAGGTGTAAGTAAATACATCTAGAGAACTTCCAGCAGAAACAAAATGTGTAACTGTACTAAACCTGGGAAAACATCAGGAAAGAGCAGATAAAGAAAGCCCTGCACTTATAGGACAATAGCATACCTGGAGGAAGTGGATGAGGTAACACAGAACCAGCCTGTTCAGGTCGGGAAGTTGGTGCACGACAGACACTGCGGCATCAGGATTCTCATAGTTACTAATACACTGCTTGTAGAACTGCTGCGGTATCAGAGGCTCCTCCAGCTCTCGATACCAAAGCTTCAAAAGAGATGCTAAAAGAATGCAATAAAATGCATGTTACCAAAGTACTGACAGCTAGAGCGTTATTACTGACCAATAACAAACTGTAATATTTGCTTTCTGTGCAAGACATTTGCATAGAGGATAAAAGAAAATAGTTACAGAACACGGTCATTTCCCATAGAGGAACAAGATCATCAGTCAGTCAAAACAAACAAAAATAGCTAAAAATAATTTTTGCAAACCACAAACCTTTGTGTTATATACCATATAAAAATACTGCTCCATTGCTTCCCATTTAGTCATCCTTAATCCACATCAATATTTGATTGCTCATGACAAGTCATACAGTGAAAACATATTTGGAGAGGTCATATAACATGACAAATAAGTAATTGGGAAACATGACAATGTGCAACACTATGGCCATCACTATACCAAATTGATTTTTAAGTCCTTCTTCTTGTTTGTCTCAGTTTGGTACAGGAGCCCTGGATTTTAGATGGTCCCATGAAGCTGTAACTTTCCTATATTACCAGGAAAACCCTCTCTATAATGGTCAATGAATCCCTTATATCTATAGATTATATATTAATAGCAGGGCACAGACAAATGAAAGCTCTTGGTCCATAGATTTGCAGAATTATATTGGCATTGCAATTAAGTCCTTCGTTTAAGAGTTATGTCGCAAAAAGTCTGCTTGCAATTTACAATGCATCACCATTGTGCACTGGAAAATGTGACAGTTGGTGAACTCTCCCTTTACACCTGCCGGGTGACCTGGAACATGTAACCTGCTATGTGGTCTTGAAACTGTGACAGTTATTTGCAGCCACCCACTAAGCGGGGATTTTTCCAACTTCAACCTCTAAGGGGTTGAAAGGGGGTCAAATGTTCTGCCCAGCAATCCTTTGCCCACTTGAAACCAGGCACATCAGTTAGTGAATAATTGGAAATTGAAAACAAAAACAACTTCTGTCTTGTTAATACTTTACCTGACTGCTTTTTGTGCACATATCTTTATAATTATACATCTTGGGATATATTTACTAACGTGTGAGTTTATGGAGCTGTTGTCCATAGCAACCAATCAGATTCTTATTTATCTAGTACCTTCTAGAACAGGGATTGGGAACCTTTGGAACTCCTGCTGTTGTTGAACTAGACATACCAGCATGCCTTGCTAGTTTTGCTATTTGGCCATGCTAGAACTGTGGCAGGGCATGCTGGGATGTGTAGTTCAACAACAGCTGGAGGGCCAAAGGTTCCCCATCCTTGTTCTAGAAGATAATAGCTAAAATCTGATTCGCTAATGTTCACCAAATATATACAAAAGTAAAAAGAAAAACCTATGTAGAGAGAACTTTCAATTCTCAAATTATCTGCGTTACAATTCACAATGCTGGACTAGCATCAGCTAGAACTAAATGATAGCACTGGGAAATATAAATAATTTGTATAACCACTTAAAACATTCAATCTATAGCAGTGGTTCCCAAACTGTGTGCCGTGGCACTCTGAGGTGTGGTGTTCAATAACCAATTCTAACAATTTAAGGTCAATATAATAGGCAAACCAGTGCTTGTGGATTCTAATCATAAAATATGTGGACAACTGGAGGAAAATCCTGTCCCACATCACATATCTGAACCTAATAATGATATATAAACACATCTTATTTAATGTCATATTTTTTTTCTGAATTTCTCCGTATCAAACTTCTGGCCTGGCGGTGCCGTGATAAAATTCTGATATCTACGGTGCGTGGTTCAAAAAAAGTTTGGGAACCACTGAGCTATAGTGATTTATTTATGTGGGCACCTGCCTTTTTATTAAGATGTATCCCTGCAGATTAGTAGTTAGGGTGGGTTTTCCAGCAGGTGAGGCTAAATGGCCTCTTTGTTAGCTATGAATTAGACTAGACTCTGAGGCCTTAGGTAGAAATCTGCAGAGGAACACTGGGGCAGATGTATTAACTTGGAGAAGGCATAAGGAAGTGATAAACTAGTGATATGTGCAAGGTGATAAAGGCACCAGACAATCAGCTCCAATATGTAAATTAACAGTTAGGATCTAATTGGCTGCTGCCTTTATCACTTTGCACATATCACTGGTTTATCACTTCCTTATGCCGTCTCCAGGTTAATACATCTGCCCCATAGTTTGTACAAGGAGTATGCAGAATGCACAAATTTTAACTGAGGGTATATTCATTTACAATGGCCCCATGTAGCACAAGCTCGCAGGACAATACAGTCTACCAGTCTGAGATTTCAGGAATTCCTCAGTGAGTGACTAACTATGTCTGCTAAATCCTGTATATGCTCTGAGTACCTCATTGTTCACTATCCCCATTACAATAAGTCCTCAATAAACAGGAATTATAACTTGTCATCACCATACTAAGTCTTCATATGAGAATTCCTGATAACAGCTAACCTCCACACGTGTATCATCAAGGTAGATCTGCCTTTATCCAACATGCATGGTTATATCATTAATTTAAAATGAACATTCCACAAGTTACATAAAATAGTATTACCATGGCTGATGCTGCAAAACCTGCTCAGGCAATTTCATCATACAATACTGCGAACCATCCCATTTCCCCAAGTAGGCATACAAGAGCCTTGTCATGATTATACTCATAACTTCTTGCTAAAAGAGCTTGAGTATCATGACAGTTTCTTTAAAAAAAAGGTGGAATTAAAAGGAGATGTCTAGCCACACACATCTTACCCCAAAGCAGAAAGTGGTATTTACTGTATATACTTGTACCCCCCACCCGTTACTGATCCCAATACCAGCATTAAAGCACCAGGAACACTGTAGCCCTCTGGGCCCTTTGCGATAATGGTTAAGAAAACTTTTCTTCAAAAAGGAATTCACAGGGTTTGGGACAGAGGACAGTGTGGAATTACTGCTCCAGTCTACACTGCTACACACATTTACCTTACAACTAGAAAAGCACCAAATGTTCGGATAATGATATGCACCATACATCCTTCCTCATCTTCTACCTCTTACATGAATCTGTACTATAACATGCATAGAGACTATCGTCAGATGCTGGCAGGACATGTAATTACCAGGAATGGTGGGGTCTGAGAGAGTGTCTGGAATCCTCCACTGCTCCACCTGCAGTTTTAGTGCATTAACTTCATCAATATCTCCAGGGACCCTAGTGAAGATAACCATTACTTTCATTTAGTACAAGGTTTTGCAATGTAAAAAAAAAAAAAGCCATTTTCTTCTAACAAACAATTCAGATAATGTGGCATGAACTATAAAAGGGAGAACTAATAAAGCTTTACTGCAATCAAATACTGTATTCTACACAGTGATCTGCACTTACACATATCATTTTAAAAGTAATCAAAAAGTTTAGATACTAATGCAGAACAACAAGTCCCAGCAATCCCTTGCCGCCACTTGCTTAGATTTGTGGCTCTATAAGTGCCAACATGTCCCATCAGGCAGACCAGTTCCGGGGTATTAATTCATTGCTTTGTGACTAATGCCATTGTGTACAATACTTGTGAATGGTGAAGCTTTTCCCATTTATTTCTATTAGCCATGCATTTCAATGGGCTTTGAAAAAGCATTGCCTATTCACATGAATGTGAAAAGCGTCAGAGTAAAATAGGCTAAAGTTGCCTTAATTTAATGTAAATCAATTCTAAACAGGTTGAAGAATTTAGAGAATGAATGATTTCTTCATGAACTTAGGTGACTTCTGAATAAAATCTGAATAGATTTCCCTTAAATCAGCAGCGCCTACCCCAGAATCACAATAACATATAATAGGGTGCCAGTATTTGATGCAGCCATTCTGTTAATAATGATGTGACAACAGAAATTACATTAGTAGAATTTATGTCCTAGAGCAGTAGTTCTCATCTCCAGTCCCCAAGTACGCCCAGCACGTCCTGTTTTGTGGATTTCTTTCATCATGCACAGGTCAGTTTAGTTATTTTACTGCATCAGTAGTATGCTACCTACTTCCACAGACAGAAAGGCCCAACAACCTGTGATAACTGAGGATGAGACCACTGGCTCAGTAACAAAAACACAAAGCAAAATGTATTTGTGTGTTGAAACAGTAAAATGGATACACAATGGTCATAGAAATGAAAATAAGAAATAAAAAGACAATGGGCTAGATGCATCATCGCTTGAAAGTGATAAAATGGAGAGAGAAAATGTACCAGCCAATCAGCTCCTAAGTTTCATGTCACAGGCTGTGTTTGAAAAATGGCAGTTAGGAGCTGATTGGCTGGTTCTTTTTCACTCTCCATTTTATCACTTTCCAAGTGATGATACATCTGACCCAATGAGCTTTGTGCAATCAAGAAGATAGCCAACTAAAACGTAAAAAAATACTTAAATCACACTACATGTGTTTGTGTGAAATACACACCTAAATATTCCCTCTGTCCTTTCACCTCCCAAGGCCAACACCTGCTGTGAGAGCTGCGTCTGTACCCATGGTAGCCGGCGATCAGGGTACACTTCTTTCTGTCTTTCCATAATCTCTTCCAGGGAGCTACCAAACAGAGAAGGGGTCAAGATGGCATCTTTAGCTTGCTCTATTTCCTCCAGTGTCGGCTTTCTCAGCCCCTAGGATAATAAAAGTAATAATAACAAAAATTAAAAAAGAAGGCTTACCAGCTTCTTACCAGGTACAATGTTACAATTGTCATTAATGTAAGCTTAAAAATAATCACATGCAATAACTATCAAAGTGAGGACATGCAAAAAAAAAGGCACCAGTCTCAGCTGTTGTTCCCTAATATCACATCCTGGTGCTACCTGTAATTCAGAGCCAGTCTCAGCTGCTCTTCCCCAATATCAGCCTATTGCCCAATTTTGTCTCCACAACCTAGGGGGTAATTCAGATCTGATCGTAGATGTGCGAAATTTAGCACATTTACGGTCAGTTTCTCTGACATGCGCGGAGACGTCCAGCACAGGGCTAGTCCGCCCCACATGTCAGGCCCCCCCCCCCCCCCTCTCCACCCGCAAGGGTGCAAAAGCACTGCACAGCGGCGATGCTTTTGCACCCGGCGAGTAGCTCCCTGCCTGCGCAGCCTAGCTGTGCTGGCAGGCGGTTACCCGCCACGTCCCGGGTTGCAGCGGCTGCGTGTGGAATCACACAGCTGCCAAGGCCCGCCCCCGCAACAGCGTTCTAACGCCATTGGCACGCCCCCTCCTGCCCCGAAACCACCTCTGCCTGTCAATCAGGCAGATGCGATCGTAGTCTTGAGATGCTGTTAGCTTCTCACTGGGCTCCCAGGGTGCGCGGGCGCACCCCACAAAGGGATTCAGACTGCGATTGCTGCCGCTGCAGCGATCCAGTTTGAATTACCCCCCCTAGTTTCCAGATCTCACAGTATTGTTCCATTTTACAGCACCCCTGGTCTCCAGTACCAGCCTCTGGAACTGCTCCTTGATATCACAGTACCCCTACATTTTGCTGTAGCCTAATTATAATTTTTGGTCTCGGGAGCGGTTTCCTGATCATTTATTAAGCTTCCTATTCTGGTTCTTTACTTGGTCTTAGTAGTGGACAGTGGTTACCTGGTCTATAGTGCTTTTCTCTGGCAACGCATCAAAGTAAGACTCAATTTTTAGGTACCAATGTTGCTGGCAGATGAAGGTGCAAAAGAATGTTCCCCACAGGAATGATCTATTAGTAACTAGGGTAACGTATCCTCCCTCAGGAGTGGCCTCTGATGTAGGCAGACTTTTACACTCCTTTATGTTCACAATTGGCGAGAGGTCTTATTGGGTGTAGTATGGTTTGCCGGCGGTCGGGGTCCCGGCGACCAGCATACCGGCGCCGGAATCCCGACCGCCGGCATACCGACAGCTGGGCGAGCACAAATGAGCCCCTTGCGGGCTCGCTGAGCTCGCCACGGTGCGGGCACGGTGGCGCTCTAAGCGCGCCACGCTATCTATTCTCCCTCCAGGGGGGTCGTGGACCCCCAAGAGGGAGAAAAGATGTCGGTATGCCGGCAGTCGGGATTCTCCGGCGCCGGTATGGTGGTCGCCGGAGCCCGGCCGCCGGCAACCTGAAGACCACCCGTCTTATTAATGTGCAATTTTTTTTATTTTTTTAAATAATGTTTTGGAGAATACGCTGATAAAAGACACTGCAGAAACACATACATTGTGCCATAAATGGTCTCCACACCCCCAGTGACTGCAGCTTTCACGTTGTGTATATTTCCATGCTCAGGTTTATTTGCTGGTGACAGGCTTTGGCAGGAAACACACAGCTGTGAAATGTGCCCCTGCTGAGATTTAATGGCATGTCCTTACATGGGGATGTTAAAATCCACAATGGAACCCCAAGCAAAATAAATCAAAATGAACAAAACCGCAGCTCGTGCAGGGAGCAAAGCCCACATGAGATGAGGCCAAAAACGCATGGGACATTATTTATACTTAGTGTGACTTTCATGAGCGGAGTAGGGACCAAACATTGTGTTCCCAGTCACGCACTATGATTTTTTTTTCTATTTACAGTAATTGTGCACAGCAGGTTAAACACAGTGTTATTACTGAACTACAGATGCCAGCAGTAACTAAATAAATAGGCTGGCCAGTATTGTAAGTAAAACTTAAAGTGGAACTTGACTGTATTACATTACTGAAAAGGTTATTCTGAAGTTGCTCAATGAATGCTGCCATACTTCTATAATAGTCTATTCCGCACACATGACCTGTATCAATATTTATGCTACCAGTAAAAATGATCCTTAATCCTCTTAAACAGGCCTCATTAACAAAACAAAAAAATGAACACAGAATTTTCTCTACAGTCAGAACAGCTCCCTCCACTATGAGAACATTTGTCATGCCAGCCTCCACTTAAAGCCCAAATTTAAAGAATAGCTGGAAATCAGTATAAAGTCCAATTTATTACTTACTTTACCAGCTTATTCTTCTTATTTAGACTAATGCTGGGACACACTACACGATTTTGTCACAACTACACCAATACAGACCAACTAAAACGATCCAGAATAAGGGTGATATACACCACACACTCTTCCCAAAAATTGTTTAGTCCCAAATGTTCGTTTATATTCCAAACAGTCTCACCGATATAGTGTCTCCATGCATTATACACTAGACATTGGGCCGGGGACCGTACACACTGCATTTTCTGAATGATACCAAAACCATGGGACAGACATATCTGTAGCACACGCTATAATCAGGAGCCAGGTTTGAGAATGACCATCAGGCCCCGGATTGTGCACACACTACACAACAGTCTAGGGATGGAGTAGGAACAGGGGCTGTGTGCAGGAAGCTAGGTGGGTTTTATGAAGTTCCAGCACTGGACTGGAACTTTGGAGATACTGTGGAAGCTCAAAGGAAATGCACAGAATGCTAAAGATCTGTAGAACACGGAACAAGTAAGCTGGATAGGACCAGAGGGGCTTGACATAGAAGTCGGTTAGGACCGGTGGAGCTTGAATTTGGGAATGGTCTGAGACCGGTATAATACAAGGCTAGGGTATGTGCAGGATTAAAGTCTGTGGTACTGGGAACAGGACAGTGGTCTATAGAACTAGATTCCTTATGTGGTCCAGGAGTACTGAATGCCAGACTGGGACCAGTGGCTAGAGTATTCGGAACGCTGTGGACTGGTACCAAAGCTGCTGGGCACTGAACTTGAAACTATAGTTCTTGAGCTGAACACCGGGCTGGAACCGGTGGAACTGGACACTGGGCTGGAACCAGTGGGAAGAAAGTTGGACACCGGGCAGGAACTGGTTGTGCTGGATACTGGCCTGGGACCAGTGGTACGTGAGCTGGACACTGGGCTGGTTGTACTGGACACTGGGCTGGCACCAGTGGTACATGAGCTGGACAGCGGGCAGGGACTGGTTGTACTGGACACTGGGCTGGGACCAGTGGTACGTGAGCTGGACACGGGGCAGGGACTGGTGGTACTAGACACAGGGCTGGGACCTGTGGTATGGGAGCTGGATATTGGGCTGGGACCGGTGGTATGTAAGCAAGACACTGGGCTGGACCCAGTGGTTCTTGTCACAAGGCAGGAACAAATATCCGTAGAAGATGACTCAGTGAATAAACGCACAAGCTGTGAGAGACGTTGCACTGGCAATCTGCCTACGCTTCTGGAAGTCCCTTTATAAGGACTGCATGCAGCGGATTGGCTGAGACCTATGGAGAATCTGAAATAGGTTCTCATTGGTACTGCAGTGATCAGCTGACCTGAAGGAAGATGACTTCACCCTTGGCCCAGAGCCGGCGGGAATTCCCATATGGAGGATACCAGAACCAGGATGCAGGAGACGGCGGGGAGACAGAGAGCCAGCAGCAGCAGGCAGCAGTTGACGGGTCCCCAGCACACCGTGGAGAAGACTTGACAGCGCCCAGACCATTAAGTGTCCGGGTTGGTGGATAGTGACATGAGACAGATATAGTCATAGTGGGACAAAAATCACATATATAGTGTGTACCCAGCTTTAGTGAAATTTTTCTGGATTAACCACTTTGTGTTTGGGCTCATTTCTTTGAACACGTTCGAATATGAATGCACTTTGAATGGTGCTCTAACTAATACATGTATCATAATTCACTTTATAGTCCAATGACATAAAGATGTACATCTTATCTGTTATAGCTACAAGAAGCCCTGTTGCAGAGATAAGTCCTATACACTGTTACTGTAACATAATACGTCCAGGTCTATCCAATGAAGATGGTCATTTTTCAACAGAAATAATCGCTTTATCCAGCACATCAAAAGCTGTTAAGTAGGTAGTAAAGGTCACAATAGCTTTACTTATTATGTTTGCACTGCTCACTAAATGCTAATACTTTCATATGGCCAACCTAAATGCCAAGTCACCACATCAGCAAACACGTGCTACAGACACACAGTGCACTACTTTTTACTTGTTTCAGTCTCCAGATTTTATACAAGAAAAAGATTCAGTGCAATTCCTTTGTGTGCAGTATATACAACACTGTCAACATTAAAAACAATTCTAGTTTAGGTTGAAGGTGAAGATTACAAAACCAATATATTTTACATATTTAGGTATTTGTTAAATTACATGATTTCCACATTCTCTTACCTTCTTTCCTCCAGTAATTGCCACTTTCTGCAGCTTGCGGTAGCAGTATTTAGCATAGGTGCTGATTGGAAGACCTAGAATGTAAAGTGCGCAGTGGTCAGACAGCATTCAGTAGGAAATGTACAGAAACATGGATGTGGTTTGAAAAGTGATCAGTGCACACACAAACAGCTAAACATTAGTGGCCCCAAGAACGTTTTCCACATCCCTTCAACGGGTGGTCTTCTGTATGCCGAATGTCGGGATCCCGGCGCACAGTATACCGGCGCCGGAATCCCGACACCCGGCATACCGACAACTATTCTCCACGACCCCCCTGGAGGGAGAATAAAATAGTGTGGTGCGCGTAGCGTGCCACCGTGCCCGCAGCGTGGCGAGCGCAGCGAGCCCGCAAGGGGCTCCTTTGCGCTCGCCACGCTGTCGGTATGCCGGCGGTCGGGCTCCCGACGCCGGTATGCTGGGCGCCGGGAGCCCGAGCGCCGGCATACCGTACGACACCCCCTTCAACAACCAAATATAGAAAAACAAAAGCAGGGAATCACTTCATATAGTGCTAGATGATAGGATAAAGAAGGTGTACATCCCCATATTTTTCCGTAGTCTGATGGACTGCTGAATGTGTGATCCTCACACGTAATACAGCTCCCCAAAAGACATCTCAAAAAAGGTGCAGAGGCACGAGAAGGACATCTGCACTCTGGAACCTTGAACAAGACCAGGGTCGAAACACGTTGGTTTTGAGATGTGGGGACCAGTGCCGATAAGGAGAAAGGAGCCGGCTGTTGGGAACCGGAGCAAAACCCAGTGAGGGCCCTGGGACCATTATTGAGATTCTAAGTGGTCTATTTACTAAGCCTTGGATGTAGATAAAGTGCACGGAGATAAAGTACCAGCCAATCAGCTCCTGTCATTTTTCAAACCCAGCCTGTGACATGGTAGTTAGGAGCTGGTTGGCTGGTACTTTATCTCCATCCAAGGCTTAGTAAATAGACCCCATAATCTCACTGAAGCGCTCAAGAACTGTCCGTTGTCGGTTCTCATTTTAAGCCGGTAATTGTTACCTTTTCAGCCACTGGGGGATAACCACTATCTGTATTTGTGATTTTTATTGTATTCAGCTTTTTATATGTATTCAATTGTGCTAAACTATATGCACCTTTTTTGAGATGTCTTTTGGGGAGCTGTATTACGTGTGAGGATCAAACATTAAGCAATCCATCAGACTACGGGAAAATATGGTGATGTACACTTATTTATCCTATCATCTAGTGCTATATGAAGTGAATCCCTACTTTGGTTTTTCAGCAATCAGTAGGCTCAGTCAGTGGAGGCAATATAACATCGCACCTGCAAAGAAAGGCTAGGCTTCTATTGAGTTCTGGTCTAAAGTGAATGATCTCTGAGGTACGGGGTTATTTGATACACAGTACTTGTCCTTTATTGGATGAAATATAATCCATTTGAATTTTTATGTGTGGCCATCAATTGTAATGGTTAGCAATACTGCCTCACATCATTGAGGTTTTGGGTTCAATTCCTACTACGTCCCGATCTGTGTAAGGTTTGTGTTTTCTTCCCGTGCTTGTGTGGGTTTTCTCCCACACTCCAAAAATATATTGGTAGGATAATTAGCTCCTGGCAAAAAACAGGATTTTATTACCTACCGGTAAATCCTTTTCTATAAGTCCGTAGAGGATGTTGGGGACACCAAAAGAACCATGGGATATAGATGGATCCGTAGGAGACATGGGCACTTTAAAACTTTCAAAGGGGGCGTGACCTGGCTCCTCTCTCTATATCCCTCCCCAGACTCAGTTTGGAACTGTGCCCGGAGAGATGGACATTTTGAGGAAAGGAATTAACAACAAGGTGAGCATCATACCAGCTCACACCATAAACATGCCAAATAACATGGCATTCAACTGAACACATGCCAACGGACATGAACAAAATTCAGCAACAAGCTGAAGAAACCATAACACAACCTGTGTGTAACCAGAACTAAACTGCAGATACAGTATGCACTGGGACGGGTGCCCAACATCCTCTACGGACTTATAGATAAGGATTTACTGGAGCTTTCTTGGACTCGCACCAGGAAATATATTTCCTCCAAATACGGTGATAGTGTTTCGACGTCACACCCTTCCTAGCAAGGATAAGAGTGGGGATGACTTCATCGGGAATACCCTTACGGGCTAAAATCTGGCGTTCAACCACCATGCCGTCAAACGTAGCCGCTGTAAGTCTTGATAGACGAACGGCCCCTGTCACAGCAGATCCTCGCGAAGAGGAAGAGGCCATGGATCTTCGACTAACAACTCCTGAAGATCCTGGTACCAAATTCTCCTTGGCCAGTCTGGAACTACAAGGAGCGCTGGAATCTGTGATTTTCTTAGGATTCTCAGAACCTTTGGAATGAGAGGAAGCGGAGGGAAAAATGTACACCGACGGATACACCCAAGGTGACGTCAGTGCATCCACTGCCGCCGCCTGAGGGTCCCTGGACCGGGAACAATACTTTAGAAGTTTTTTGTTGTGGCGGGACGCCATCATGTCTATGTGGGGAACCCCCCATAGATTCATTAGTAGGGAGAAGACCTCTTGATGGAGGCTCCACTCTCCTGGATGTAGATCGTGTCTGCTGAGGAAGTCTGCTTCCCAGTTGTCCACTCCCGGAAGGAAAAATAGGATTTTGGTACTTACCAGGTAAATCCTTTTCTTTGAATCCATAGGGGGCACTGGAGTACTCTTGGGATATGGACGGCTTAGCAGAACAAAGGCACTGAATATTTAAATTTAGAACTCTCCACCCCTCCATATCCCAGAGTACCTCAGTGTACGACCTCAGTGTTTTTTACTGAGCGAACAGGAACTATATAGAGAGGTTGACAATGGAGAATTCCTATAACATAACGGACAACCACAAAGTTGACACATAACGTTACTGTCAACTAAACAGTTGACACCATAACCGATAGACATTTATAATTTGAACCAATCGGTGAAAATGTGTTACCATAAGCTCCTCTGAGCTTAATACAACCCAGGTAAACTGCTCTGGGTGGGCGTCCAGTGCCCCCTATGGATTCAAAGAAAAGGATTTACCTGGTAAGTACCAAAATCCTATTTTCTTTTTCATCCACTAGGGGTCACTGGAGTACTCTTGGGACGTACCAAAGCTTCCCTCGTGGGCGGGAGAGCTGTTTGACACCTGTAACAGTAGGCGGCCAAAGCTAGATGCTGATGCCGCAACCGTTTCATAACGTGTAACCGCGCACAAACGTGTGCACTGAAGACTATGTAGCCGCGTCGTAGACGCTTCACGACCAGCTGATCATGACATTCCCACAGAACCTGTGGGATGAGCTATTACTGACGTAGGCGACTGTAACTTAGCCTTAAAGTAAGCCTGACTTGTAGTCATTTTTATCCAACTGGATAATGTCTGCTGAGAAACTGGCTAACCCCAGTTGGCAGCATCATAGAGAACAAACAACGTATCCGTATTACGAACTGTAGACGTTCGGGACATATAGACGCGTAATGCGTGTACCACATTCAGAATTCTAGAATGTGCTGTCAACACAGGAACCACTATTGGTTTATTGATGTGAAAAATAAGAAATCGGAATTCGTCCGAAGTTCTGCTTTGTCATGAGAAAACCCAAATACGGTGGCTTGGAATACAAGGCACCCAAATGTGAAAACAAAACCCTTGCCGAAGCTAAGGCTAGAAGAAAAACGTTTTCCAAGTGAGAAACTTAATCCCCATTTGTTGTAAGGGTTCAAAATATGAAAACTGTAAGAAATCTGAACCCAGCTTCAAGTCGCATGGCGCTGTAGGTGGGATAAATGGAGGCTGCACTTTGATGACACCTTGTAGAAAAGTGTGTACCGACGCAATAGAGTCAAACGTCTTTGAAAATAAATTGACCACACAGATACCTGCACCCTTAGTGCAGATAAACGCAGTTTTCCATTCCACCCTGTGTGTAAAATAACAGAATACGGGTAACTTGAAAGATGAAGTCGGAAACTTCCGAGCTTCACACCCACATATATAGGCACACCAAATTTTGTAATAATGAGCTGCCGTAAGCGGCTTCCTAGCTCGTAACATGGTTGGTATAACCGATACTGTAATGCCCTATCTCTTTTCTTAAGAGGGCGGTCTGAACCACCACCCCGTCAACCGCAGCGGCGGTACATAGGTAAATAGGGGTAAAAGAACGGTCCCTGTTGTAACAGGTTGGACGTATTATGAGCGGGCAAAGATCGTGTGCGAGTATGATTAGAGAAGCAAGCTCTCCGAAACCCATGAGATATCACTAGTATGACTGTGACGAACTGTCTTATGATCCGTTTTAGCAACGGAGAGAGGCGCGGAAAACGGTGGAGCCAGATACACGAGGCTGTACGACCACGCGAATGTGAGAGCCTCCACCGCCACTGCCCTTGTGATCTGTCGTTCTGTACACATACTGAGCGTTTGTAATTGTGGCAAGATGCCATCATGTATACCTGAGGGTAACCCCACCTGTGTATCCACATGTGAAACACCTCTGGATTTAATGCCCAGTTTTCTGGATGAAAATCCCGACGGGTGAGATCATTCTGTCTAACAGATGTCCACTCCCGGAATGAACCCCGTCGACAACATCACCTTATGGTGTTCTGGGCACTTGAGGATTCGAGCTACCTCCCGCATTGCGATGCGGCCTCTCGGTCCTCCCTGGTTGTTGTGTATGCAACTCCCGTTGCGTTGTCTGACTGCACTTGGACAGACTGAAAGCGAAGCATGTAGTGCATTGTAAATTGCACGGAGTTCCAGGACATTTATAGACAGCAATCTGTCGTGATCCGTTTTAGAACCCCTGTCGCTGACCTTTTTAACTACAACTCCTCAACCTCTGAGACTCTCGCCCAGAGTATAGACACCCTCGCCCCCTGTGGGAAACGCGAGTGAAACCCGGCGAACTAAAGCGCCTTGAAAACACATCATTGTTGCTAATAGGCGAATACACCAATGTATCGATAGTGTGCGTGGCTTTTGCACTAATTGTACTAGATGGTCTGTTCTTTCTGGTGTAGTAGGTAAATCTCTTTGATTGACCGTATGTAAAATCATGCCTAGGAATTGAAGTCGTTCAGACGGAATTAGATGCGATTGTTTTTGAACTTGCACTGCAACCGTGGTGTACGTTAGTAGCGCAAGTAAGAGGAACCTCTGTTGAGACAGAGTTCATATGAGCAGATCGTCTAAGTATGGAACGATTGTCACTGCCAGGGCTCTGAGATGAGCTATCATCACCAACATCACTTTGGTGAATACCCGAGGCGCTGACATGAGGCCAACCGGTAGAACCTGAAACGGGTAATGGTTGTGGCGTATTGCAAAACGCAAGAACCTGTGATGCGGTGACCAAACCGGAATGGGTAAATACGCATTCTGAAGATCAAGCGCAATCATGCAATCTTGTGGCTCCAAATATGCAAATACTAACCGCAGAAATCCATTGTCAAACTGTAGTAAGTGACCTGCAGATTGATACTGCGACGGAGCCCTCCGGCTTCGGTACCCCAAACAGAGGGGAATAAGTAACCCTGACTCTGGTGGTGTACCAGGCCTGGAAATAAAAACAGCTGAAAACAGCAGAGACTGAATGGCAACCTGCCAAAACTCCTAATTTCGTCCGACAGAGGCAGTCTTTTAACCTTTAAATAGCGGATACATCCATGAGTGGATGCCTGGAAACCCGGCAAATGTGTAAAGGCGCGCTTCCACAATTGGAAATTCGAGATGGCCTAAGAGGCCGTCAAGCCACTGGCTTGTTGACTTTAGCGCCCTGGCGTTACAAGTCTTGACTGTTTTTGTACCACAGCCTTGAAAAGACTGGATTCTAAAGACTTTAAACGCCGGACCAAAGTATTTCCGTTTTGATACCGGAGGAGGCAATGTTAGACTTTACCAAACAACTTCTGGCCTTGTCGTGCTGAAACTAGCGACGCTAAAAAGCGAGAATCGAGGTAACAGCCGTCAGCAGAAGCTTTACAGAGATACTCTGCAGCTTTTTATTAACGTTAAGTGAAACGTGATCGTCATTGTTTCCATACATAGAGCGCCTAGTGACCCAAATGTATCTTGGGTGTTTATAATGTTTGACACAGACGAATTCACCAATGGCGGATTCTCCCATTTAGATGTGGAAACGGGTAAATAGACTTAAATCTTAGTCAGATATTCTAAATAAGAAACTCATTGAAAATCTGTCGTTTATTAAATTCGCCGGATTAGATGTTAGAGTCTCCTTAGTCTCTGTAAATTTGAGACATTGACTCACTGGTCATTAGCAATGTATGGTTGCCCAAACCCCGCACTATCTGACTGCTGGTTTAATGTGCCCTGTGAGGTCTGACATAGAATTGTCAGACTGCATTAAATTATAAGACCAGTTAAATTAACACCTTGGTACCCAAAGGGAAATTGTACCTTTGGAAGGACTGAGACTCCTTTGTTAGAGCTTGCGGAATAACTTCCGTCGATCTTACCGCTCCTGTCGAGCGGAGTTAATTTGAATTGCCAATGTTTAACATAGGATCTGGGATTCTGAAAACCTACAAACATAGTGAACATGTGGTAGATTTATGTCTAGTTTAAAAGTATTTTTAGTCTGCGCTGGAGCCTTACTCCCTATGTAGACAGACAACACAATAGGCAACGGACAGAAACCTGCACGACTTAGTAAAGTTATTATCTGAAGGTGTGTAATATATATTTATTTATGGCTGAAATGCAGTTCACATGGGCAGCCTATGTGAAACCCGAACCAAAATTCCCACTAACACCCCTGCGCCTCTGGTGGCGTAGAGATGTATGGCAGGAATGTTCCGGAATTACAAACTGTAAAACAACAGGAAGCATGGTTAAAATGGCCCCTTTGCCATGCTGACCCTGATAATCACAGAACAAGTTACAATTGCTTCAGTGTTAATATAGCCTATTATACAATGATAATCACAGGCAGGGTACAACACATGCTCTAGTGTGAATAATATATAGGCTCAATAGCCTATTATACAGTGATAACCACAGACATTAATATAGGCTCAATAGCCTATTATACAGTGATAACCACAGACATTAATATAGGCTCAATAGCCTATTATACAGTGATAATAAAAGACATTAATATAGGCTCAATAGCCTATTATACAGTGATAATCACAGGGCATGTTACAATGCATGCCTCCAGTGTTACAATACATGCCTCACTATCATTAATATAGGCTCAATAGCCTATTATCTAGTGAATACATGTCACATATATATATACATAAACTGTGGCTGCTGTTTATATAAGTATTTTACATAACCTTGCCGCTGTAATCCGCCAGATTCCACCGCCCCCCTTCCCCCCGTGCTCCCTGTAACGCTGTGTCTCAGCGGGAAGCCCAGGAAGACTTGCAGGGAGGCTTTCTTGCCGAGCAGCGGAGGTCACCAGGAGCGCTCCGCTTCTTAGCGCTGGTGACTGACGGAGCGTCTGCGGGTGGACGTTGCTAGGCAGCCGGACGGAGCGGCGGCCCGGTTGTCACCCTCTTAGCGCTGGCAACTGATGGAGTGTCTGCGGGTGTGCTGGGCGGCCGGACGTAGCGGCTGGGATGGGCGGCCGGACGCTGTATGGAGCGGCTGGGCTGCCAGACGTAGCGGCTGGGACGCTGTGGCGGGCGGATGTATGAGCGGCGGGAGCGGCATTACAATACTGACCCACATAGCGGGGCGGCAGCCTACGCTGACCGCCCCGTTCCCCAGCCTACCTTACGCTCTGTATCTCCGATCATGGCTGCGACGGGCTTCTATGTGTAAGCTCCGTCCAGCTCTCCAGTCATGGCTGCGACGGGCTTCTATGTGTAAGCTCCGTCCAGCTCTTCAGGTCATGGCTGCGACGGGGCTTCTATCTGTAAGCTCCGTCCAGCTTGCAGGAGACAGTGGGCTGCCTGTGGCTGTGAGGGTGCTCTTTGTGAGGACCGACACGCCATGCGCTGCCTTGCAGCGGCACCATCCCGGACCCATGTTTTTCAGAAACTGGGAAGGGATGTGTAAAAATGAAAAAGTAAAAATTAATAAAATCTTCCACAAAGTGTGGGAACTCCCACAAGCCGATGTTAGTGCTGTGAGCACCGAAAAAACACTGAGGTCGTACACTGAGGTACTCTGGGATATGGAGGGGTGGAGAGTTCTAAATTTAAATATTCAGTGCCTTTGTTCTGCTAAGCCGTCCATATCCCAAGAGTACTCCAGTGACCCCTAGTGGATGAAAAAGAAATTGCCGACAGAGCGCTTACCCTAGTCTCTGCCCAGCAAAGAATCTTTGTGGCTTCTGACATTGCTGTTCTGCTCTTTGTGCCGCCTTGGCGGTTTATGTACGCTAATGCTGTCACATTGTCCGATTGGATCAGGACAGGTCGGTTTCGAAGAAGATGCTCCGCTTGTAGAAGGCCGTTGTAAATGGCCCTCAACTCCAGCATGTTTATGTGAAGAAGAGTTTCCTGACTTGACCATCTTCCTTGGAAGGTCACCTGTGTGACTGCTCCCCAACCCCGGAGACTTGCATCCGTGGTCACTAGGATCCATTCTTGGATCCCAAATCTGCGTCCTTCTAAGAGGTGAGAGCTGTGTAGCCACCACAGGAGTGAGATTCTGGTGTTGGGGGATAGAACTATCCGGTGCATATGAAGGTGGGATCCGGACCATTTGTCCAACAGGTCTCACTGAAACACTCTGGCATGGAACCTCCCGAATTGGAGAGCCTTGTATGCCGCCACCCATCTTCCCCAGCAATCGAATGCATTGATGAATGGAGACAGTTGGTGGTTTCAGAATGAGTTTTACCAAACTCTGAATTTCCAGTGCTTTCTCCGGAGGGAGGAACACTCTCAGCTGGATCGTGTCCAGAATCATACCCAAAAATGCCAACCGGGTTGTTGGAATTAAGTGTGATTTCGGCAGGTTCAAGAGCCAGCCGTGCTGTTGTAGAAGCGACAGAGACAGTGCAATGTCCTGTACCAGTTTTTTCTTGGACCTCGCCTTTATCTGGAGATCGTCCAAGTACGGGATAATTGTAACTCCTCTTTTTCTGAAGAGAACCATCATTTCTACCATGACTTTTGTGAAAATCCTCGGAGCCGTGGCCAGGCCAAACGGCAACGTCTGAAATTGGTAATGAGTATCCTGGATTGCAAACCGGAGATAACTCTGATGAGGGGGATAAATGGGAACATGAAGGTAGGCATCCAAAGACACCATGAATTCCCCCTCCTCCAGGCTGGAGATCACCGATCGGAGAGACTCCATCTTGAATTTGAATTTCTTCAGGAAAAAATCAAGAGATTTTAGGTTGAGGATTGGTCGTACCAAGCCATCCGGCTTCGGCACTACAAATAGGCTTGAATAAAACCCTTCCCCTTGTTGCGCCCGGGGGACCGGGATCACAACCTGATTTTGACATAATTTTTGTATTGCTCCACAGACTAGAACTCTGTCTAGAAGCGAAACTGGTAAGGGTGATTTGAAAATAACGGCAAGGGGGAACGTCTTGGAATTCCAGTTTGTACCCTTGGGTCACAATTTGTAACACCCAAGGGTCCAGGTCCGAGCGCACCCAAACCTGACTGAAAAGCCTTAGACGTGCCCCCACCGATGCGGTCTCCTGTAAGGGAGACCCGGCGTCATGCGGTGGATTTGGCGGAAGCCGGGGAGAACTTTTGCTCTTGTAAACTCGAGGAGGCGGGAGTTCTCTTGCCCCTTCCTCTACCTCTGGTAGCGAGGAAGAAGTTACCTCGGCCTTTTCTATATTTATTGGGCTGAAAGGACTGCATTTGATAGTGCGGTTTCTTCTGTTGCGCAGGAGCATTAGGTAAATAAGTAGATTTACCCGCTGTGGCCGCTGATACTAAATCAGTAAGGCCGTCACCAAACAGTTACCCATCCTTAAAGGGAAGGGACTCAATATTTTTCTTGGAATCAGCGTCAGCATTCCATTGATGAGTCCATAGCGCACGCCTAGCCGCAATTGACATAGCATTAGCCTTAGCCCCCAGGAGGCCAGCATCTCTTGCAGCCTCTTTCAAGTACGCAGCCGCGTCCCTGATATAACCAAGCGTCACTAGGATGCTATCCCTATCCAGAGTATCTAAATCAGCAGATAAACTTTCAGCCCATTTTTCAATGGCGCTACTAACCCACACTGACGCAATAAGCGGTCTAAGCTGCGTCCCCGTGGTAGTAAAAATAGCTTTTAAAGTAGCCTCCTGCTTACGATCAGCCGGCTCCTTAAGAGTCGTCGAATGAGCCGCAGGGAGCGCTACCTGTTTAGACAAGCGTGCTAGGGCTTTGTCTACTGTGGGTGGTACTTCCCACTTATCCCTATCCGCTGCGGGAAAGGGGTATGCCACCTTGATCCTATTAGGAATGAGAAATTTCTTATCAGGTGTATTCCAAATGCCATCAAAAAGGTCATTTAGTTCAAAACCATCAAAAAGAGCGTCTCTTTTCTTTGTAAATAAGGACCCTCGTTTCTGGTGTAAAGGGGTCCTCGTCAATACGTAATATGTCTTTGACAGCCACAATCATATATTGAATACTCTTAGCCAATTTAGGATCTAACCTAGAATCAGCATAATCGGCACCGGTATCAGAGTCCGTGTCGGTATCTGTGTCATCTAATTGGTCAACACTACGTTTCAGTGACCCTTGAAAAAAAGCGTCATCTACTGATTTCTTCCAAATCTGCAGTTGAGAGTCAGATTCAGTAAACTTTTGAATGAACAGTGTAACATTAGCATTTAAAGCAGTTAAACAATCAGCAGTCGGCGGTGCCGACAGGACCCCCAAAACATTTGGTGTCCCCAATAAATTATCCCCTTGAGAGGAAAATTCTGCCTCAGACATGTTGTCTCCCTAACAGCACCCAAAGAAAAGCCTGTGAGGGAACAAAAGGAAAGGAGCCAGCTCACACCCCAGTGCCAAAGTGCAGGTCTGAAAACACCCTCAAGTGTCACAGAGCTGCAGCGCTATATATCTGTATAGAAATAATCTGCCCCCCCTCGTTTTTATAGCCCCTGGTACTTGTCTGCTGTGAGGAAGGACCAGCACTGCTGCTTGGAGGAGGAAATGACGCCGAGTGAGCCTGGAGGAAGAAGCCCCGCCCCCAACATGGCGCGCTTCTTCCCGCTTATTTTTAGATGTTTATCCTGGCGGGGGTTTGCGGGCAGTGCCAGGGCACTGTACAGATATACCAGCCTTATTTATGAGGTATTTTTAGCTCCCCAGGGCGCCCCCCCCAGCGCCCTGCACCCAGCGGTGTGTACAGTCCGGGAGCCTGGCGCGCACTGAGCAAATCATGCTGCGCAGTACCTCTATATGCCGTCTTTGTTGAAGAGAAGATGTATTTTCCTCACATACTCACCTGTCTTCTGACTTCTGGCTTGAAGAGGGGGGACGGCAAGCTGTGGGAGAGAGCATCCAGGAGAGCCCGGCGTTCATCTCCCCTCAGGAGCTGAAGGCATCCTGTCAGCAGCAGCAGAGCCCTGAAACTCATTAGAAGTGGGTCTAGACTGCTCTCCCCTCTTTCCCACGAAGCAGGGAGGCTGTAGCCAGCAGATCTCCCCAAAATAAAAAACCTAACATTAAGTCTTTTCAGAGAAACTCTCAGAGCTCCCCCGAGTGCCTCCATCTCGCAGGGCACATTTTCTAAACTGAGTCTGGGGAGGGATATAGAGGGAGAAGCCAGGTCACGCCCCCTTTGAAAGTCTTAAAGTGCTTATGTCTCCTGCGGATCCGTCTATATCCCATGGTTCTTTTGGTGTCCCCAACATCCTCAAGGACGTAATAGAAAATTACCCTAGTATGTGTGGGTACATGTGGTAGGGAATATAGGGGGTAATTCCAAGTTGATCGCAGCAGGAATTTGGTTAGCAGTTGGGCAAAACCATGTGCACTGCAGGGGGGGCAGATTTAACATGTGCAGAGAGAGTTAGATTTGGGTGGGGTGTGTTCAATCTGCAATCTAAATTGCAGTGTAAAAATAAAGCAGCCAGTATTTACCCTGCACAGAAACAAAATAACCCACCCAAATCTAACTCTCTCTGCACATGTTATATCTGCCTCCCCTGCAGTGCACATGGTTTTGCCCAACTGCTAAAAAAATTCCTGCTGCGATCAACTTGGAATTACCCCCATAGATTGTCAGCTCCACTGGGGCAGAGACTGATGAATGGACAAATATTCTCTGTAAAGCGCTGCGGAATATTTGTGCACTATACAAATAACTGCTTATAAATAATTTACACAAAAGGGCCTTCTCTCGCATGCTGAGGGGCCACCCAGCACAGGGCAAGGCCATCCAGCATGCTAATGGTGGACAGCGATGCAATCGCAATACAACTACGATCGCATCGCTGATTTGGGGTAGCGCCCTGCCTCCACAGCCTGGCTGAGAAGGCAGTCGGCCCGCTTAAACGCACATAAAGAATTCTAAAAGACAGGTTGCTGACAATAAGTGGACAACTTAAATTACAGTACCTTCTACTGCAAGACATAGGGGGAGTGAACCCCCCCCCCCAAAAAAAAAAAAAAAAAAAAAAAACTATGTATCTGTATTTTCCCTGAAGAAAGCCTAGCAATTTTCTACTGTAAATGCTAAATACAAAGTGGATTAGACATGGCAAAATAAGCAGCATCAGAGAATATGTATGGCGGCATCTGAAGAATGAGAAATGGCCTTTGTAATTCATCGTGCATAGCTGAACGTAGGTGTGTCAGCAACTGAAATAGTTCCTGTGAACGCTCAGATCAGCATATCAAGTGGACAGAATGGCTTGCTGCATTCCAGAGGTATTAGATAATTACTAAGGAGCAATGTAATAATGATAGGACTGGGATATGGGCCAGCTTGCAGCCAACTTAGTGATCAATGAAGACAGAAAACTTTTAACTCAGAATGTTGGTGGTAACGAAATGTATTGATGTACAAAGCTCTCATGACAATCTTTAATCACACCAATAATGAATCAGATTTTCGAAGTGTAAATCATACCTGTGACAATAATAAACATGATCACGTTTCAAATATGTACGGTTTTCATATCCTTAGATTTTTTTAAATAACACTTTAAAGTGGTTGGGTACGAAATCCCAACAGTCGGGATCCCAACAATCAGGATGCGGGATCCAGACGGCCAGAATCCCTACACATCCCGGTAAGTATTTCTCCCTACCCGTAACCCTAACCTTTACCTCCTGCAGCCTAACTCCAACCCCCCATACTTACTGTACCTCCGGAATGTGTTGAAATGCTGGCCATTGGGATCCCGATGGTTGATATTTTGGCACATCCCTTTTTTCTTCACTTACAATGGGAAACATGGGAGAGGAAGTGGAGGGCCAGGAGAAGAATTAGGAACCAGTTTAAGGTTGTATAACAAAAAAAGAATAAAGAAAAAAACCAAAAGAAACCCAGATGAGACAGCAAACACAATACCGGCATATTGATGGAGACAGGAGACCAGAGACTTCACCGGTGTGGCTGAAGAAGAAAATAGCCTTACATTTCTGCCTTTTCCAAATCACCATTATAGTAACATGTCCTTGGAGTGCTTATGGGGTATATGCAATTCACAGCGAATCGCGGCAAATTATCGCCGTTTTTTAATTCGACACAATTCGACAGGTGAATTCCGGCAGGTGGCTGCCGGAATTCACCATATTCAATGAAAAACGGATTCGACAGTCCCGCGGGCGAAAAACGGCCGATTTGCCGGATTTTGCCGCAAATTAAAAAAACGGGAAAAAACGGGAAAAACCCAGAAAAAAACGGCGTGGGGTCCCCCCTCCAAAGCATAACCAGCCTCGGGCTCTTCGAGCTGGTCCTGGTTCTAAAAATGCGGGGTAAAAATTGACAGGGGATCCCCCGTATTTTTAAAACCAGCACCGGGCTCTGCACCTGATGCTGGTGCAAAAAATACGGGGGACAAAAAGAGTAGGGGTCCCCCGTATTTTTCACACCAGCATCGGGCTCCACTAGCTGGACAGATAATGCCACAGCCAGGGGTCACTTTTATACAGCGCCCTGCGGCCGTGGCATTAAATATCCAACTAGTCACCCCTGGCCGGGGTACCCTGGGGGAGTGGGGACCCCTTCAATCAAGGGGTCCCCCCCCCCCCCCAGCCACCCAAGGGCCAGGGGTGAAGCCCGAGGCTGTCCCCCCCATCCAAAGGCTGCGAATGGGAGGCTGATAGCCTTGAGTAAAATGACAAGAATATTGTTTTTTTCCAGTAGTACTACAAGTCCCAGCAAGCCTCCCCCGCAAGCTGGTACTTGGAGAACCACAAGTACCAGCATACGGGAGAAAAACGGGCCCGCTGGTACCTGTAGTACTACAGGTTGAGTATCCCTTATCCAAAATGCTTGGGACCAGAGGTATTTTGGATATGGGATTTTTCCGTATTTTGGAATAATTGCATACCATAATAAGATATCATGGTGATGGGACCTAAATCTAAGCACATAATGCATTTATGTTACATATACACCTTATACACACAGCCTGAAGTCAATTTTAGCCAATAATTTTTATAACTTTGTGCATTGAACAAAGTGTGTGTACATCCACACAATTAATTTATGTTTCATATACACCTTATACACACAGCCTGAAGGTCATTTAATACAATATTTTTAATAACTTGTGTATTAAACAAAGTTTGTGTACTTTTAGCCATCAAAAAACAAAGGTTTTAGTATTTCACTCTCACTCAAAAAAGTCCATATTTCGGAATATTCCGTATTTCGGAATATTTGGATATGGGATACTCAACCTGTACTGGAAAAAAAATACCCAAATAAAAACAGGACACACACACCTTGAGAGTAAAACTTTATTACACACCTGCCGACACACACATACTTACCTATGTTGACACGCCGACTGCCACAGTCTCCGACGATCCGGGGTACCTGTGAAAAAAATTATACTCACCTCAATCCAGTGTCCGGGAGATAATCCACGTACTTGTTAACAAAAAAAAACGAACACCCGTACCATGCCGGACTGAAAGGGGTCCCATGCTTACACATCAGACCCCTTTCCCCGAATGCCGGGACACCACGTGACTCCTGTCACTGAGGTCCCTTCAGCCAATCAGGAAGCGCTAGTTCCGTGGCGCTCACCTGATTGGCTGTGCGCTGTCTGAGCTGTCAGACAGCGCATCGCAAAGCCTCTCCATTACTTGCAATGGTGGGAACTTTGCCGTCTGCGGGGGTTACCCGCGGTCAGCCGCTGACCGGCGGGTGACCTCACCGCTAGCCGCAAAGTTCCCACCATTGAATATAATGGAGGGCGCTGTGCGATGCGCTGTCTGAGTTCAGACAGCGCACAGCCAATCAGGTGAGCGCAACTTGCGCTTCCTGATTGGCTTTAGAGACCTTTCTGTGACAGCTGTCACTGAGAGGTCTGTCTGCATTCAGGGATAGGGGTCCCATGTGTCAACATGGGACCCCTTTCAGTCCGTTGGTCGGGTGTCCGGTTTTTTATTTTGCCAAGTACGTGGATTTATCTCTGGACCATGGCTGAGGTGAGTATATTTATCTTTTATTTTCAGGTGCCCCTGGATTCTACTTGGAGAAGAGGACCGATGTCGGCGTGTGAACATAGGTAAGTATGTGTGTGTCGACGTATGAAATAAAGTTTTACTTTCACGGTGTCTGTCTCCTGTTTTTATTTGGGTATTTTTTTCCCAGTAGTACTACAGGTACCAGTGGGCCCGTTTTTCTCCCGCATGCTGGTACTTGTGGTTCTCCAAGTACCAGCTTGCGGGGGAGGCTTGCTGGGACTTGTAGTACCACTGGAAAAAACTATATTCTTGTCATTTTACTCAAGGCTATCAGCCTCCCATCCGCAGCCATTGGATGGGGGGGACAGCCTCGGGCTTCACCCCTGGCCCTTGGGTGGCTGGGGGGGGGACCCCTTGATTGAAGGGGTCCCCACTCCCCCAGGGTACCCCGGCCAGGGGTGACTAGTTGGATATTTAATGCCACGGCCGCAGGGCGCTGTATAAAAGTGACCCCCGGCTGTGGCATTATCTGTCCAGCTAGTGGAGCCCGATGCTGGTGTGAAAAATACGGGGGATCCCTACTCTTTTTGTCCCCCGTATTTATTGCACCAGCATCAGGCGCAGAGCCCGGTGCTGGTTTTAAAAATACGGGGGATCCCCTGTCAAATTTTCCCCCGCATTTTTAGAACCAGGACCAGCTCGAAGAGCCCGAGGCTGGTTATGCTTTGGAGGGGGGACCCCACGCCATTTTTTTCAGGGATTTTACCATTCCATCCCAAAAAAAAAAAAAATATATTATTTTTAAAAATATATAAATAATACTTGTGCCTCCAAAAAAGACAAACCAAGTACCTAATCCCTTCTAATATAAATAGATATGATATTACCAAGAAAAAAAAACACAAAAACAAACATGTTTTAATTTTTTTTTTATTAGTTTCACCATCCAAAGTGTGGCGGATTGAAAATGACGAATTTACTGTCTAAAAGCACTGTTGTCGAATTTCCAAACTTCCATTGAATAGACTTTGGTCGAATTGCAGCATGTGTATCATTGCAAAAAAGTCGAATTTGTCAAAAGTCGAATTTCAAAAAGTCGAATTTTGAAAGTCCGTTTTTTTGTCGGAAAGTACTGAATTGCATTGTCGAATTTTTTTTTTTTTGGCGAAAAAATCCCGAAATTCGACAATTTCGGGAATTCGACCGCAATTGCATATACCCCTATATCTGTAAAGCCTGGGAAATACACTATGCATATCTGAGCTTATGTACTGTCAGTAACTGCTTACAGTATATCTGCACAGCCTGGGAAATACACTATGAAGATCTGAGCTTATGCACTGTCAGTAACTGCTTACAGTATATCTGCACAGCCTGGGAAATACACTATGCAGATCTGAGCTTATACACAGTCAGTAACTGCTTACAGTATATCTGCACAGCCTGGGAAATACACTATGCAGATCTGAGCTTATGCACAGTCAGTAACTGCTTACAGTATATCTGCACAGCCTGGGAAATACACTATGCAGATCTGAGCTTATGCACCGTCAGTAACTGCTTACAGTATATCTGCACAGCCTGGGAAATACACTATGCAGGTCTGAGCTTATGCACCGTCAGTAACTGCTTACAGTATATCTGCACAGCCTGGGAAATACACTATGCAGATCTGAGCTTATGCACAGTCAGTAACTACTTACAATATATATCTGCACAGCCTGGGAAATACACTATGCGGATCTGAGTTTATGCACTGTCAGTATCTGCTTACAGTATATCTGCACAGCCTGGGAAATACACTATGCAGATCTGAGTTTATGCACTGTCAGTATCTGCTTACAGTATATCTGCACAGCCTGGGAAATACACTATGCAGATCTGAGCTTATGCACTGTTAGTAACTGCTTACAGTATACCTGCACAGCCTGGGAAATACACTATGCAGATCTGAGCTTATGCACTGTTAGTAACTGCTTACAGTATATATCTGCACATCCTGGGAAATACACTATGCAGATCTGAGCTTATGCACCGTCAGTAACTGCTTACAGTATGGGGTATATTCAATTAGGGGAGAGCAGGGCTACACACAGCGCTGCAGCAGGATGTCTCACAGCCGCGCCGCTCACGGCAGCATCCACTCGGCTCCAGCAAGTGAGGTCACGCTTGCTGGAGCCGGATGGACACTGCCGCGAGGTCGGGCGGGTGTGTGACATCCTCCTGCAGCGCTGCTGTATCGCTGATCTTCTCCGTCTGCCCGCGGCTCCCCCCCCCCCCCCCCCTCTGGGTCCCTCATCTCAATTCGGTTTTTTAAAAGTCGAATTGAGATGAGACTGAATAGGGGTTGTCGGATCCATTCCGACAAATGCATGTTGGAATGGATTCGACCCTAATTGAATATACCCCTACATCTGCACAGCCTGGGAAAGACACTCTGCAGATCTGAGCTTATGCACCGTCAGTAACTGCTTACAGTATATCTGCACAGCCTGGGAAATACACTATGCAGATCTGAGTTTATGCACCGTCAGTAACTGCTTACAGTATATCTGCACAGCCTGGGAAATACACTATGCAGATCTGAGTTTATGCACCGTCAGTAACTGCTAACAGTATATCTGCACAGCCTGGGAAATACACTATGCAGATCTGAGTTTATGCACCGTCAGTAACTGCTTACAGTATATCTGCACAGCCTGGGAAATACACTATGCAGATCTGAGCTTATGCACTGTCAGTAACTGCTTACAGTATATCTGCACAGCCTGGGAAATACACTATGCAGATCTGAGCTTATGCACCGTCAGTAACTACTTACAGTATAGTATATCTGCACAGCCTGGGAAATACACTATGCAGATCTGAGCTTATGCACTGTCAGTAACTGCTTACAGTATATCCAGTGGCGTCGAGAGAGGGGGGGGGGGGGGGGGGGGGGGAGGGTACAAATTATCTGGGCCCAGGTCTGATGGAGGGGCCCAGGTCCTATACCCCTCCTTACCTGGAAGCAGCAGCTGCAGCTTTGCTTCTCAGTCCAGTACACACTGCTATGTGCTGGGCTGCAGTGCGGCCAGGAAAGTGCTTAAAAAAATCTTTATTTTTTTCCTAAGAGTGCATGGCCACGCCTCCTGTGATTAGGCCACCCCCACTGAAAAGTACCTGTGCCCAGCAAGACTCTCTACTGCCCTGGCTGGCAGGCATGCCATGCTCCTGTGAGTGAGTGCTTCACATGTGCTAGACATGCCCCCAAAGAGGTGTGGCTATGCCCCCAGCATGCTGTGGTCACACCCCCTCCAGGGGGGTGGGTGGGGGCCCATGAAGTTTTTGTACCGGGGCCCAGGATTTCTCTTGGCAGCCCTGAGTATATTGGCACAGCCTCGGAAATACACTATGCAGATCTTATGCACCGTCAGTAAGGACTGTATATGTTCTCTTCCTGACCCGTACACTCATTGCTATATTCTGATCTTCATATGAAAAAATTGTTGAAATAAAAAAAATAAATAAGATTTTACTCACCGGTAAATCTATTTCTCGTAGTCCGTAGTGGATGCTGGGAACTCCGTAAGGACCATGGGGAACAGCGGCTCCGCAGGAGACTGGGCACAACTAAAAGAAAGCTTTTAGACTACCTGGTGTGCACTGGCTCCTCCCACTATGACCCTCCTCCAAGCCTCAGTTAGGATACTGTGCCCGGAAGAGCTGACACAATAAGGAAGGATTTTGAATCCCGGGTAAGACTCATACCAGCCACACCAATCACACCGTATAACTTGTGATACTATACCCAGTTAACAGTATGAAATATAACTGAGCCTCTCAACAGATGGCTCAACAATAACCCTTAGTTAGGCAATAACTACATACAAGTATTGCAGACAATCCGCACTTGGGATGGGCGCCCAGCATCCACTACGGACTACGAGAAATAGATTTACCGGTGAGTAAAATCTTATTTTCTCTGACGTCCTAGTGGATGCTGGGAACTCCGTTAGGACCATGGGGATTATACCAAAGCTCCCAAACGGGCGGGAGAGTGCGGATGACTCTGCAGCACCGAATGAGAGAACTCAAGGTCCTCCTCAGCCAGGGTATCAAATTTGTAGAATTTTGCAAACGTGTTTGCCCCTGACCAAGTTGCAGCTCGGCAAAGTTGTAAAGCCGAGACCCCTCGGGCAGCCGCCCAAGATGAGCCCACTTTCCTCGTGGAATGGGCTTTTACGGATTTAGAATGCGGCAATCCAGCCGCAGAATGCTCCAGCTGAATTGTGCTACAAATTCAGCGAGCAATAGTCTGCTTAGAAGCAGGAGCACCTATTTTGTTGGGTGCCTACAGGATAAAAAGCTAGTCAATTTTCCTGACTCCAGCCGTCCTGGAAATATACATTTTTAAGGCCCTGACTACGTCCAGTAACTAGGAATCTTCCAAGTCCCTAGTAGCCGCAGGCACTACAATAGGTAGGTTCAAGTGAAAAGCTGATACCACCTTAGGGAGAAACTGGGGACGAGTCCTTAATTCCGCCCTATCCATATGGAAAATCAGATAAGAGCTTTTACATGACAAAGCCGCCAATTCTGACACACGCCTGGCCGAAGCCAAGGCCAATAACATGACCACTTTCCACGTGAGATATTTTAGATCCACGGTTTTAAGTGGTTCAAACCAATGTGATTTTAAGAAACTCAACACCACGTTGAGATCCCAAGGTGCCACTGGAGGCACAAAAGGGGGCTGAATATGCAGCACTCCCTTTACAAAAGTCTGAACTTCAGGCAGTGAAGATAGTTCTTTCTGAAAGAAAATCGACAGAGCCGAAATCTAGACCTTAATGGAATCCAATTTTAGGCCCATAGTCACTCCTGACTGTAGGAAGTGCAGAAATCGACCAAGCTGAAATTCCTCCGTTGGGGCCTTCCTGGCCTCACACCACGCAACATATTTTCGCCAAATACGGTGATAATGGTTTGCGGTTACTTCTTTCCTGGCTTTTATCAGCGTAGGAATGACTTCCTCCGGAATGCCCTTTTCTTTAGGATCCGGTGTTCAACCGCCATGCCGTCAAACGCAGGCGCGGTAAGTCTTGGAACAGACAGGGCCCCTGCTGTAGCAGATCCTGTCTGAGCGGTAGAGGCCATGGGTCCTCTAATATCATTTCTTGAAGTTCTGGGTACCAAGCTCTTCTTGGCCAATCTGGAACCACGAGTATCGTTCTTACTCCTCGCCTTCTTATTATTCTCAGTACCTTTGGTATGAGAGGCAGAGGGGGGAACACATAAACCGACTGGTACACCCACGGTGTCACTAGAGTGTCCACAGCTATTGCCTGAGGGTCTCTTGACCTGGCGCAATATTTATCTAGTTTTTTGTTTAAGCGGGACGCCATCATGTCCACCTGTGGCCTTTCCCAACGGTTTACCATCAGTTGGAAGAATTCTGGATGAAGTCCCCACTCTCCCGGGTGTAGATCGTGTCTGCTGAGGAAGTCTGCTTCCCAGTTATCCACTCCCGGAATGAACACTGCTGACAGTGCTAACACGTGATTTTCCGCCCATCGGAAAATCCTTGTGGCTTCTGCCATCGCCATCCTGCTTCTTGTGCCGCCCTGTCGGTTTACATGGGCGACTGCCGTGATGTTGTCTGATTGGATCAGTACCGGCTGGTTTTGAAGTAGAGGCCTTGCCTGACTCAGGGCATTGTAAATGGCCCTCAGTTCCAGAATATTTATGTGTAGGGAAGTCTCCTGACTTGACCAAAGTCCCTGGAAGTTTCTTCCCTGTGTGACTGCCCCCCAGCCTCAAAGGCTGGCATCCGTGGTCACCAGGACCCAGTCCTGTATGCCGAACCTGCGGCCCTCTTGAAGATGGGCACTCTGCAGCCACCACAGTAGCGATACCCTGGTCCTTGGAGACAGGGTTATCAGCCGATGCATCTGAAGATGCGATCCGGACCACTTGTCCAACAGGTCCCACTGAAAAGTTCTTGCATGGAACCTGCCGAATGGGATTGCTTCGTAGGAAGCTACCATTTTTCCCAGGACTCGCTTGCAATGATGCACCGATACCTGTTTCGGCTTCAGGAGGTCTCTGACTAGAGATGACAGCTCCTTGGCTTTCTCCTCCGGGAGAAACACTTTTTTTTGGTCTGTGTCCAGAACCATCCCCAGGAACAGTAGACGTGTCGTAGGAACCAGCTGTGACTTTGGAATGTTTAGAATCCAACCATGCTGTTGTAGCACTTTCCGAGATAGTGCTACCCCGACTAACAACTGCTCCTTGGACCTCGCCTTTATAAGGAGATCGTCCAAGTACGGGATAATTAAAACTCCCTTTTTTCGAAGGAGTATCATCATTTCGGCCATTACCTTGGTAAACACCCTCGGTGCCGTGTACAGTCCAAACGGCAGTGTCTGGACTTGGTAATGGCAATCCTGTACCACAAATCTGAGGTACTCCTGGTAAGGATGGTAAATGGGGACATTCAGGTAAGCATCCTTGATGTCCAGGGATACCATGTAATCCCCCTCGTCCAGCTTGCAATAACCGCCCTGAGCGATTCCATCTTGAACTTGAATTTTTTATGTATGTGTAGAAGGATTTTAAATATAAAATGGGTCACACCGAACCGTGCGGTTTCGGTACCCCAAACAGTGTGGAATAGTAACCCCGTCCTTGTTGAAGTAGGGGTACCTTGACTATCACCTGCTGGAAATACAGCTTGTGAATTGCCTCTAGCACAGCCTCCCTGCCTGAGGGAGTTGTCGGCAAGGCAGATTTGAGGAAACGGCGGGGGGAAGACATCTCGAATTCCAGCTTGTACCCCTGAGATACTACTTGAAGGAAACAGGGATCCACCTGTGAGCGAGCCCACTGATCGCTGAAATTTTTGAGGCGGCCCCCCACCGTACCTGGCTACGCCTGTGGAGCCCCCGCGTCATGCGGTGGACTCAGAGGAAGCGGTAGAAGAATTTTGATTCTGGGAACTGGCTGACTGGTGCAGCTTTTTCCCTCTTCCCTTGTCTCTATGCAGAAAGGAAGCGCCTTTGACCCGCTTGCTTTTCTGAAGCCGAAAGGACTGTACCTGATAATACAGTGCTTTCTAGTCTGTGAGGAAACCTGAGGTAAAAAATTTTCTTCCCAGCTGTTGCTGTGGATACGAGGTCCCAGAGACCATCCCCAAATAATTCCTCACCCTTATAAGGCAGAATCTCTATGCGCCTTTTAAAGTCAGGATCACCTGTCCAGTGACAGGTCTCTAACACCCTCCTGACAGAATGGACATTACATTAATTTTGGATGCCATCCGGCAAAATATCCCTCTGTGCATCCCTCATATATAAGACGACATCTTTAATATGTTCATATGTTAACAAACTAGTATCCCTGTTTGACAGGGTCACCGACCACGCTGCAGCAGCACGATCTGCAGGTCTCAGTCTAGTACCTGAGTGTGTAAATACAGACTTCAGGATAGCCTCCTGCTTTTTATCAACAGGTACCTTCAAAGTAGCCGTATCCTAAGACGGCAGTGCCACCTTTTTTGACAACCGTGTGAGCGCCTTATCCACCCTAGGGGATATCTCCCAGCGTAACTTATCCTCTGGCGGGAAAGGGTACGCCATCAGTAACTTTTTAGAAATTACCAGTTTCTTATCGGGGGAACCCACGCTTTTTCACACACTTCATTCACTCATCTGATGGGGGAACAAAACACTGCCTGCTTTTTCTCCCCATACATAAAACCCATTTTTAGAGGTACTTAGGTTAATGTCAGAAATGTGTAACACAATTTTTTTTTTTTTTATTGCCGGGATCAAGTCACGGATGTTCCTAGTGGATTGTGTATATGTCTCAACCTTGTCGACACTGGAGTCAGACTCCGTGTCGACATCTGTGTCTGCCATCTGAGGGAGCGGGCGGTTTTGAGCCCCTGATGGCCTTTGAGACGCCTGGGCAGGCGCGGGCTGAGAAGCCGTCTGTCCCACAGCTGTTACGTCATCCAGCCTTTTATGTAAGGAGTTGACACTGTCGGTTAATACCTTCCACCTATCCATCCACTCTGGTGTCGGCTCCACAGGGGGCAACATCACATTTATCGGCATCTGCTCCGTCACCACATAAGCCTCCTCATCAAACGTGTCGACACAGCCATACCGACACACCGCACACACACAGGGAATGCTCTGACTGAGGACAGGACCCCACAAAGCCCTTTGGGGAGACAGAGAGAGAGTATGCCAGCACACACCAGAGCGCTATATAATGTGGGGATTAACACTATAACTGAGTGAATTTTCCCCAATAGCTGCTTGTATATACAATATTGCGCCTAAATTTAGTGCCCCCCCTCTCTTTTTAACCCTTTGAGCCTGAAAACTACAGGGGAGAGCCTGGGGAGCTGTCTTCCAGCTGCACTGTGAAGAGAAAATGGCGCCAGTGTGCTGAGGGAGATAGCTCCGCCCCTTTTTCGCTGACTTTTCTCCCGCTTTTTTATGGATTCTGGCAGGGGTATTTATCACATATATAGCCTCTGGGACTATATATTGTGATTATTTTGCCAGCCAAGGTCTTATTATTGCTGCTCAGGGCGCCCCCCCCCCAGCGTCCTGCACCCTCAGTGACCGGAGTGTGAAGTGTGTATGAGGAGCAATGGCGCACAGCTGCAGTGCTGTGCGCTACCTTGGTGAAGACTGATGTCTTCTGCCGCCGATTTTCCGTACCTCTTCTTGCTTCTTGCTCTGTAAGGGGGACGGCGGCGCGGCTCCGGGACCGAACACCAAGGACGGGCCTGCGGTCGATCCCTCTGGAGCTAATGGTGTCCAGTAGCCTAAGAAGCCCAAGCTAGCTGCAAACAGGTAGGTTCGCTTCTTCTCCCCTTAGTCCCTCGGTGCAGTGAGCCTGTTGCCAGCAGGTCTCACTGTAAAATAAAAAACCTAACATATACTTTCTTTCTAGAAGCTCAGGAGAGCCCCTAGTGTGCATCCAGCTCGGCCGGGCACAAAGATCTAACTGAGGCTTGGAGGAGGGTCATAGTGGGAGGAGCCAGTGCACACCAGGTAGTCTAAAAGCTTTCTTTTAGTTGTGCCCAGTCTCCTGCGGAGCCGCTGTTCCCCATGGTCCTTACGGAGTTCCCAGCATCCACTAGGACGTCAGAGAAAAATAAATTTTACTATACCTGATAAAATGTCAAATGCACTCCGGTGACTACATGGTTGGATCTCAAGTATACTCGGCTCAACATATATGCCCCCAATGTATGTGACTGAACTTCCAGAAATCAAAATAAAATACCTACAACCCACCTATGTCCATACGCTGAAACTCCTCCTCAATGCTGAGCAGGCAAAGTGCGTGCAGATACAGAGCAAATACACATGTGCGAGTCATTCTGAAATGTGTTACACTCTGACAGAGGCAATATCACATGCAGGTGCCTCAGGGCTTGTGCTGATATACAGTGATGAGGATGAGTATGATGATGAATTGCAACAGTCAGTTGCTTCTAGATGATTTGTATTCACTTGTATTCACTTGATTGTACATAGATTATCAATATGACTTTCTGGGAGTATTTTGTAACTTGCATTTGTGTTTTTGTTTATGGCCTGGTTGTGTGTAACCAGGTGTAAGTACACTGGACATAAGCTGGGCACATATACAGAGCTGCCTGCCACTTGAGATTCATCCTACAGACAGCATAGGGGGTGTAAATGTTTTATAACTTATTTTTTTCACGCATGGGTGTCCAAATCGATATAAGACACACGGGGCCAAATGTAATAGAGTGAGAGTTTCAGAAAGTGAGAGATTTGGTAAGGTTTTTCAGTTTCTTTTAAAGTGGCAATCATTTACACTGCAAAACCAGGTTGATCTTGCTGTGTAAATGATTGCCAGTTTGAAAAAAAACTGCAAAACCTTTCCAAATCTCTCACTTTTTGAAACTCTCACTCTATTACATTTGGCCCACTGTATCTAAGTACCAGGTACACTTTGCTTCTCCAGGCATCCAAAACTTAGGGGGGATTCAGTTCAGCGTGATGGGTCGGCGTGATAATCAGCTACACATTACCGCTTAATACAGTAGCCAAACATTGATTATTTTTCACCTCTATGATGTGCGAGGAAAAATTAGGAATGTTACCAGATAAATCACCTTTGCCAACCTTTCCGAAGGCACTTTGAGGCCACACCGCTCAACAGAATTCCCGCTTAGATTCTGAACCAGAGTGTCTGTACTTTCTAGGCAGCTCAGTTGTACTGAATTTGGTTATAATGTAGTCATTTTATTTCTCCAATATGTGTCAGGGAAGGGGTGGAGAGGGGGGTGACAGGCCAAGACTGTGGTAATGGTAAAGAAGAGTCAGGTGTATATAGGTAAATGGAGCAGCTATCTTAGTTTTATTTACGTAGTAAGTCACAGGTAACACCCACCTCTCACTGTAAAATAACTTGTCCAGCATTTAACAAATGGTAAAAAGATTATAAAGAGAAAGAAAAGAAAACCTGCCGATAAACAATGTAGATTTCACTTGTAATGCACTAATTTGTTACCAGAGTAAAATAGGGCCTGATTTATAGTTGTACAGTACTGTACAGCCGCAGGGAAGCAGCCGTGCAATACCATACAACTAATACCCTAATGCAGCAGGAGGAGTCTGTAGGAAACAGATGCTTCCTGACAGCATTTGTGATCCGAGTGCAGTGTCCAAAGACGCAGCATCGGATCACCATCACGACCATCGGTAGCAAGCTCGCAGCCCTCGCCCATTTGGGTAAACCTCTGCTTTCTTAGAATGACTGCTGGCACTGCGCAGCCGAGGCCAGGAAACCTGCGTCCGAAATACACAAACCCTGGCCTCCCCACTCCCAGAAAACAGGACAACACGCCCCCCGTTTTCATGAACCCCCATTAAACGGCAGGCTGTCAATCAGGCTGTGGCTTGGGGGCACTGCATGTGATCACACAGGACCCGTTCTGCCCATAGTCGGATATATATTGTATGTAAACCATCGGGTTAAACTACATCTCTGGATCAGGCCCATACTCTCTAACCTAATTAGAAAGTTATTCAGGTCATCCACAACAGTGCTCGGGCAACCTGTATAAAACCTAAGAGAGTCAGAGAACATAGCGCAATAATCTGCATTGCATAACTGCTTATAAACAGACAGCAGGAACATACTGGATACCTGAGACTGCAGTTTAGCATCATTACTCATTTGACATTCTAGGACAATGGAGTCAATACGGTCAGGAAAAAAAAAATTACTTTTCAAATACCCCTGTACTTACTTCTGCTTGCGGCATTTTAGACTGCCTGTTCTATTTATTGGCATAAATTATTTTCCACACTACTTGCACGGACTAGCCACTTATACTGTAGATCACTACTTAAAACCTAATTTGGGCCAGCAGAGTAGAACTGGATCCTTGCACCACCATGCATCAATGAACAAAGGGGACAAGTGTTCCTTAAGATTTCCGAAAAATACACACATGGGAGTCACTGTGTATGCCCTCGTGACATGTGTGACGAAAACAGTCATCCTGCTAGGCAGGAACCCCCTTTCTAACCAAAGGGTCTGCAAGCTGTGACCTTATGTTCCACTCTCACCACTGGTCATCATGGAGGCAGCCTCATAGGACTTCACAGCATCTCTTTTCTTACTTCTCTGGGGGGAATTCAACTGATTTAGGGTGCCTGCAGCTCCAGTCTAAAGTGACAGGAGCTATTAAACGGTTTGTGCAGATGAGCACAAGTTCTGCGGGCGCCCCTTTATTTCTGCTCACACCCTCCTAAGGTACCCAGCATAAGTCCGGCTTTTGGGTACCAAAATTGCTGTTTCGGCAGCCCGCACAAAATAATTTGCATAGATTCAATAGATAATGGTTGCCCGCGGCACTCATGCCCATCTGCAGAACTCTGAATATTGCACGTTCTTGCTTACACACGGCCAAAAAAATTGAATTCCCCTTCTGAAGGTATTTTATGTGTTGGGGACATTGTTAATGGGAAATGCCTAGGAGCTTGGACTACATCCAGTTAAGGCTGGAAAATTAACTTAGACCCTAGTTAAAAAAATAAAAATAAAATCCCTCCAGAAAGAATGCTGTCCTAAGAATGAAGATCAGGGACTCTATCATAACTCCCCAGGAAATAAGCAGCTTCCTAATTTGGAACATAGCCTACATATATCATGATGGTGGCTTGATTTGTACTGTTTCCAGGTGAATTATAATACATAGCTGACCATGGATAATCTGTCACCTTCTCCTAGTAATATGGTATAAGGTAGCATTACAATCTATAACTTAATTTTACCCAATAGTGTCTTCCTGAAATATACATTCATTTTTCAAAGGGCTCCATGGTACGGCTCCCAGCCCAAACTTTACACTGGGGCTTATACTCTGTGGGGTGGTGTATGTCACAGAGATTGCAGCATTGGGTGCTCTGCGGCGCAAAAGGGGGCAGATTAATACATTTTTCGCAATTAGGTGATATAGCACAGTCTCTAAGAGGATCTATATGGGACACTATTATATCAATGGGCCTAATTCAGACCTGATCGCTGCTGTGCGTTTTCGCACAGCAGCCGATCAGGTCTGAACTGGGCATGCGCTGATGCCGTAGTGCGCCGGCACATGCCAGACAGCTGATGGTCATCTCAGCCCATCGATCACCTCTGCCTGACTGACAGGCGGAGGCAGTCGCTAGATGGGAGGGGGCAGGCTGGCGGCATTTGGCCGCCGTTTTAGGGGCGCAGTCTGGGCAAAGCAGGCATGCCCGGACCGTGCGGGGGGCGGGTCGAGGCGGCTGACGGAGCACGCAGCCGATGCGTACCTGGACAGCGACGAGTAGCTCCCTGCTTTTGTACTTGTGCGGGGTGGGGTGGTGGTGGTGGTGGTGGGGTAGGGGGGGGGGGGTTAGGGCCTGACATGCTGGGTGGCCCCCCGCATGTCTGAGTAACTGATCGTAGCCGTGCAACGATCAACTCTACTCTGAATTAGTCCCAATACCCTTACTAGATCAAAGCAGCAAGAAAACAAAACAGACTTGGCACAGACACAAAAAAAGTCTGAAGTGTCATATGTACATATTATTCAGCACTTAAAACAAAGGTTTAATATGTGCTAATTTATTTGAACCAACAGTTATATCCTCCAGAGAAAATGACATCAGGTCACGATGCGCAGTGCGCACAGCCAGGAGCAGGGGAAGTTGGAAGGAGAGAGCCCGGCAGTGTCTGAGATTGCTGATGAGGCTCAACGCTGCCCGGCATTGAAAATAAAAGGGGGTTGGCTAATCCTGGAATCCCCAGGATTGAATCCCGGCCAATTTTAAGCCTGAATCCCGGGATCCAGCAGATCCCGATCCCGTGATTGGCCACCATAGTTGGTAGCCGTGGTGTAATTGTACACTATTGGGCCTCATTAGCCCCTCGCCCTTTATCATCAAACTGAAAAGAGATCACCCAACCTGGTGAGCAGATTCTTTCTGCAGCTATTTCAGCAATGCTATTCCATAATCTACTTGTAAAATCAATACCACAGACCATTCTGCTTTCTATTTCATTAAATTCATGCTGATTTTGATTTTATTCCAGTAGCAATATAGCGCTAACAAATGATGACGCACAATAAACTCACAGTCCTTCCATCTCATGAACAAGCCACAACATAGACCTATGTTCTACACTCAAATAATATCATTTGCAATTGATTTAGCAATTGGATTATTCAATATGACAGAATTATCGTGCTCAAGCAGATTGCATCAGTGCCAGTGGAAGTAACCCCCTTTTATATGTGTATCATGTTGAAACTACTATGACCAAACACATGCAATTAAAGGTTAGTCCAACTGGACAACAACAATGAAAAAACAAACAGTTGAAAAGACAGAAGTGGATTCCTGACAGGACTGACATGTATGATAAAGCAGGCAGCAGTTACAGTAAATGCCATTAAAAAAATACAAACTCAGGAGAAAGGATCTCCACTGCACTTGAGCGCAGATTTACCTTCCTCGTCGTCTATATTTTGTTTTCTTTTTTTCCGTGATTTTGAGATCTTCTTAGATTTCAGTTCCTGTACTTCCTGAATCCGCTGGTGAACTGAAAGCAAAAATCAGCAGCTTAGCACTAGAAATAACACTGAAAGAAGTGGAACCCTAGATCTGTGTGTTCGTATACTACTACTACTACTACTAAAATATTATAAAAATGTAACTTTGAGGAAATTATGGGTGTTTTCAACAAAAATAACTGTCTTTTGTGCAATATGTCTTTATAAGCAAAAATTAATGTGTTGTGTGGGAGCACCAACCTGCCATTAAAGGCACGCTAGCCCTAAATTCCCTTAGAAATATCAGGATACAAATGTATTATATCTATATATGTATGCAGCCATATGCTATAAGGCAGTTACTATTCCTGCTTGCAATACCTACAATGTATTAGTGATACTGCACTACAAAGCCTAAATTATGTCTGATGTATGATGTATGATCACCCTCTATCACAATTAAACAATCAGTTTTCATCTGCTCAGGTATGCCATGTAATCTATTTAAAAGGTGTGAAGGATTTGGCATGTGTGTGTTTATGTATTGTATGCAGACGTTTGGGTTTTATTTAGTATTTTTGATGTATGCAAGTTCAGACCATAATTACCATAATGAGATGAAGTATTGTTGTTCTTACCCTCCCAACCAAGCTCAATACCTAATATGGGTCTAACTGTAGGAACATGGGTAGGAACATGGGTCTAACTGTAGGAACATGGGTCTAACTGTAGGTGGCTGTAAAATGAGCAATCAGCATACATTTAAAAGACACCGTAACAATGCTTTTTTGAATGATGCTCAGAAAGTTGGGGGATCATCATTGATAAAATCAACATCAATATAATTGCACGATTTATTTGAAGACAACAGACTATTGCAGGCACACACAGGCTAGTTTGTTAATTCTTTCCACAGATAACCATGTTACACAAAGTGTTAAATTCACGTGGTTTATAGATCATGCATGAGTAAGTGTGTGTACTCAAAAGTGCATGCAGCAACTACCCAATCATTGACACAATGCTTTTCAGAGCCTCAACAAAAGTCATTAAAGAGTCATGAAAATGCCAAGAGCAGAACAATAGGTAAGAATTTATAACTAACCAAGCCACAACACATATAGCGGGCGAGATTCAATTGTTTTGTCACCAGCAGCCAGTAAATGGAGCCCAACAGAGCCATTCAATTGTTGCTCCGTTCGGGCGCAATCGGCTGCCGGTGCTTGCTTGCAGCTCTCTCCCCCCCAGTGGGATGGTGAGCTGAAATTAGCAAAAAGTGACCCGTTTAAACACTGAAACTGGACTTTTCGAGTCGTGCTCATTACTTTGGTTGGGTTTAGCTGCTTTATGCGGCTAAACCAGACCTCTCTGGGTACGACAAACGTGATAAAAAGGCACAATTGAATATTACCAACTCCATCTCCTATCACTTTAGACGTGAAATCAGGATCAATAAACAATTGAATATCGCCCACTAAGAGAAATGATGACCAATAAGGTTTACAAGAGGAAGATGACGCAAACACATTTTCTAATGCTGGTCTTTAATAATGTATATGCTAATCAACTTCATTTCCCCCCCTAATATATACAGTTTCAACCTGTAAAAATATAATCAGCAGGCCTCTATAATATCTGGGTAAAAGTCACTTAACTACTGACCTTTTAATAAGTTTCTAAATAAAAAAACAATTCAATCAAGTAATTGTGACTTTTTCCTGACTAATAGAACTTTACATTATTATTCCCTATTATCCTAGGAGTAAACCTCACAATAGAACACTGTGCTGGCAGCAGAGCATACACCATGTAGCAACTTGCCAGGCTGATGTACACAGTTTCATAATTTACATGAAAAAGATTAAATAAATGCGCAGAGCACAGTGTGTGCCCAGAGAGTCCACTGAAAAATCCACACCTGCTACATAAAAAGCGGCGTTATGTTTCATGACACACCTGGTGTGGATATGTCCATCATCCCTGAAGAGGGCATGAGTGCCATAGTAACATAATGCCAAAATCCCTAACCACTGATACTGTTACTATTCAAAATAATATTTTAATTAATAAATAGCAACTGTGTAATCACAGCAAGGATAACCAAAAACTAATGCTGAATATAATAACCACAATATAACATACACCTTTATATATTTTTATTTTCGGTGTTGATCAGTCTTAGAAATGAAATGTTCTATTCTACAGAAGAATACAATTATGAATTATGGCTGAGGAACTATATTTATGGAATTAAGGTGCCAGGAACAGGGTTGTACAGTATGAATGTTAAAATATACATATCCATGTTCTAAAGGCTGTTTTTAGGAATGGAGTCCAGACCTCCCGGAATGTTTCCTCCCATAGGTTAGCTCCAGATACACATAACTCTGTATAATTGCAGTGTATATAAATAGTAAGTGACAATTTTTGGATATTCTGATCACTAGGTCAGGCCAGCGCCCACATTACAAGGAGGATGTGCTACTCCCCCTGATTACGGACTGGCAGTAGATTATACAGTCTGCTGACTGCAAAAAGAACATTAACACGTATTAATTACACCCTTCAATGTACACTCTAAGTAGCATGAAATGGACTATTACTGAACATGACACAAATGTGTGTCTCCTATGTTATGGGTTCCATGGGTGAAGCAAATTCGATTGTGCATTAGGTCATATGATATGGTGACGACTATACTTCCTTACTAGTTATTCTAGGGAAACAGCATTGGCAAACATTCATATGTGCTGCTTTTCTAAGACAAAGCTAACAGGCAGTTCTGCTACTTTTCTCAGAATACACCAAGCCATGTTTTGCAACTACGTGTACAAATACAGAATACTACCTTAGGTGTGTCCACTTCATATGCAATACTCAAAAGCAGTAAAAAAACACAACACAAAATAAAAACAATCCACATATATAAGGGGCATTAATATATGCCAAACGTGTTGTAGTATCTTCAGCAGGCTGAGGCAAGATATGTCTCGCCTGTTGTAGAGCAGCCAGACAGTGACGGGGACCTTTGTACATTTACAATAGTTGGAAATCACTACTTGACTATCTCGGTTGTATAATCCATTTACATAAAGGTACAAATCCTAGTTGTCACTAAGACTTTAAATACTAGAATTTCTAGAATCAAGATTATGCACCAGCTATTGACTTCTACATTAAAGAAGCAAAAATTATTAAAATATGTCAATAAAAATAAAAAGGGGGAATTGAAACAGTGTAAGTGGGGAAATAACCTATGTTTTAGTAAAAGTGTATGAAGACATAATGGACGTTTACTCTAACATACTGTAAGTTATTTCCCACTCATATGGTTCCCCTTTTATTTTTTTTACATCTTTAAATACAGTCCAGTGACTTTTGCAAGTATCAACCATACAAACTGCAACCTTTCAGCACATTTCCATTGCAATCAAATATGCATTCCTACATACTAGCACACAGGCAAATTAGACTAAGTAAGAAAATTGTTGTGATGCACTTAGTGTCCTCATTATTCAGTACAGCACATCCTTGTGCTAATTTATATAAGAGTAGGTTTAACACAAACTAGTTATGCTGATGTGTAGGCTAAAAGAACAGGTTCTCTCTGTCTCCAGTGCATACCCAGTGACTAGACTGCATTGTAAATATGTATCTTGGGTAATATTTGGAGAATGCCTTGTGCCTAAAGGCCCATACACCCTGGGTGATTTTGAGCTGAAAGCAGGTCACTTTTGGTGTGTTGAGCTGCTTTCAACTCAAAACCGCCCAGTGTGTATGCCCTGGCAATGGCTCCCGCTACATCGCCGACGCTGCCGTTCATCTGCTGGTATTACCAGTAGATGAACGGCGGGGTGAGCGGCTTTCCATAGCGTCCTGCTATGGAAAGCCGCTCAACCCCGCTGACATCGCTGGGCAGGGGGGAAAAGCGCTCAGTGTGTATGCACCTTTACGCTGTAAAATAAAGGGGAAAGTAAATCTTAGACCTCTGCAGATGTTTGCTAATACTGACTTTACTTTTATTAGTACTCTCTGTGCTGAGTGCTTTGTGTAGTGCCTATGAGCAGAGCCGTAACTAGGGATTCAGGTAACCCTGGAAAAGAACCTCCCCATCCATATAATGTATTTAATGGTCTATTTGGGGAAACTGAGGAGCACAAGGCTGTGCAGTAGAAAGGAACGGGTGATGTGCAGGAAGGATGGGAAAGCGAGAGGACAGCAAAGATGTATTAGGATGGGGGGGGGGGGGGGGGGAGAGGGGGATGACTGAGGGGCAAGATACGAGCCCTTGTTGGATATATGCAAATGGAGCAAATTATAGCGTATGCAGGAAGGGCATGACCAGAGTTAGAGAGGGGGGCATGATATTATGCCATTTTATATTCCCCCCCGAATAATGTTCTGCAGGGTATAGTCAGAACGATATGAGCTTTCTCTATACTAATACCAGTGCAATAATGTCAGTAAGGAAGCTCAGCCTCACTGTGGTGACAGGGCGAAATCTCTGGTTCTAGCAGTGACAAGGTCCTATGTAGCAAGCTGCATGCTCCTCGCTTCTACATCTTCAGTACCAATGTCACTTTCATCATCACTGACAGAGCCCGACCTCCCTGCTCTATGCTGTCTGACTACAGCTGCTAAGACACAGAGGCTGCAGCCTGACACTAGCCATGGGGTGCTCCATCCCCTCCCTCTGATTGTTACGAATACAGATACCGCTGAACACAGTAAGTGAACCTCAATGTAATGAGTAGTAATAATAAATGTATAGAAAGGTCATCTGGGTAGCAGACAGGTCCCTAGGGGATGACAGGCAAAGCCAGGTGGTGTGCCACCTCGACCAGTGCCCTTGGCGAATGCCATCCTGACCAACCCTTAGTTATGGCCGTACCTATGAGACAATAGGGGGTAAATGTAATACGGTGCGAGAAGACGGAGGTGTGGGCGTTTGTATGAGAATGCCCGTATTTTGAAAGCGCCAATCATTTACAAGGCAAAGCTTGCATTGTAAAATGATTGCCTCTTTAAAAACATGGGCATTCTCGCACAGACTCCTGCACCCTATTACACTTACCCCTAGATGTTTATAAAGTGCAATTTTACAAAAGTGACACTTTACAGCTGGGGAGCAGAAATAGAGAAAGTAGTATTTTTTCAGCCCAATGCTTTTGGCTGAAAAATTTAAATAGTTCCATAATATTTGAACTAGAAAAAAAATGCTGCTTTTAATCTGTTCTTTAGTATCTGATAACCTGATCTAATTTTTAGAATGTTTCTGAAAAGTGTCTCAGTTCGTCCCTGTGCTTTTATTTAAAAGGGTACAGTTAAAAGAAAAAAGTTTCCTCAGTCAGCAACTTCAAATCCTCTGAGCGGAAGTGCCCCTCTGAGCATCACAGCTTCCTGAACAGAATGATTTACTGAAACTCAAGTCAAAGTTTCCATATTGTGATCAATATCCCAGAAATTCCCCCTACATTAGATTTAATGGCTTCTATTGGGTAATAACAAGCCCGGCAGCTCTCTGCCTCCAGCTGGTTTTTACCTTGTGTAAATTCCATCCAAACGCACTGCCAGACGTGCATTTCTTCCATCCAAACCTCAACTACAGAGACTACATACTGTACTAAAACAATTCTCTTCTGACACCATTCACTCTAGTTCATTGGAAGATCCCTGGCATTTATTAGCGTACATTTGCACATTTTTCTGCAACACTGTATGAGCCGTCTTAGCACTGCTTATTATAACGCTGAATGCATGTTTACTTTTACTAAGGCATCTCACGCACCTCTGATCTAGACTGATCATAAGTCTCAGATATTAGGAGTCGTACAGCACATCTAACACTATACTTTCGCCATCAATTACAAGAATCGTAATGGATACCAAGATCATATAACGTAAAAAGACATAGGTAAAACTCAGTAGTACTTACTATTAAGATCACTAGTTTCGTCCAGGTGTCTGTAAATGTATCCTTCCAAGTATGACTGAAATTTTGGAGATGGGGAGAAAAAGCCCAAACTGATAGCTATAAGTTCCCATCCCCAAGACAGGCTTCTGTAAGACATGTTATTTGTGGTCTGTCTCACCAGTTGCATATACAGTTCATCCCGTAACCCTTGCAAGGTCCAACACTTGGTCACTAGCACCAATGCCACCTGGTTCCTGTCTGTCCGGGCCTGACGATCTCCCATGTAAATCTGAACCAGCTTGAACATCTCACAAGCTTCTTTCTTGATGACCCTATTGCTGGTGATTAGCATGGGCTTTTTGATGGAACCACCATTCCAAGAGAGCATATTGGATATTGAGAGTCTTCGGCGGAAAATGCCCTGTGTATGCATGTTGAGATTTTTGGAGGCCCAATCCACCATGCTTGTTTGAGAAAGTGGTTTCCTCAAAGTAGTATAAGGAAATTGGTATCCAGGTCCAAACGTTGGCTGCCCCCGACTTTCACATGCAGGATTTCCCTCTAGAGTTCCACTCTGAAATCAGAATGAATAAGGTTACACTGTGAAACACTACCTGTTTCATCTGGAAAGCTAAGAAGTAATCATCAGTCTGCAGACTACTACTTTTTTAAGCATATGGGCAATTACTACTATTTTACTTGGGTATACATGTGTGATTGTTGCAAGCAATCAGTTATCCTTCATATAGTCTCCTGAAACAGAATAATACAGCTCTGCGGGCAATGCAAGAATAAAACAAATATATAAACTGTGTGTGTTGCATATATCCAGAAATAGAAGTTGTGTCTATAGCAAGCTGCTAACCAATGAGTGGGAGAACAGATTGGGTTTGAGGATTCAGCACTGTACACCTTTGCTGTATGCAGTGCTATGAATGTAAAATAAACGCCAGCACACAACAACTCCCAGCTCCATTTTAGTCATGTGTAAATTGCAGAAAAACATAAGAATCATCATGAGTGTAAGATATACAGTACTGTGCAAAAGTTTTAGACAGGTGTGGAAAAAATACTGCTAAGTAAGAATGCTTTCAAAAATAAAAGTGTTAATTTATTTTTATCAATGAACAAAATGCCCAAGTGAATGAACAGAAGAGAAATCTAAATTAAATCATTATTTGGTATTAGGTGTGACCACCCTTTGCCTTCAAAAGAAGCAGCAATTCTTCTAGGTACACTTACAGTTTTTGAATGAACTCGGCAGGGAAGTTGTTCCAAACGGGTATGGCACTCAGGGTCGACAGGGTCTAGGTCGACACACATTAGGTCGACAACTATTGGTAGACAGCGACCAGGTCGACACAGGAAATTGGCCGACACAGCAATTAGGTCGACATGGAAAAAAGGTCGACATGAGGGTATGTGGGGGTTTTGTGGGTGTCGTTTTCTTTGTAAAGTGACCGGGAACCCCAATTAGTGTCCCCTCTCACAGGTTACCGTTTCCAATTGTAGTCCACGTGGATCATAAAATATGAACAAGTAAAAAAAAAAAAATGTAAAAAAAAATTCATGTCGACCTTTTTCCATGTCGACCTTGGTCGTGTCGACATATTTCCTGTGTCGACCTACTCAATGTCGACCAATAGGTGTCAACCTAATGTGTGTCAACCTAGACAGTGTCGACCTAGAGTCCGATACCGTTCCAAACATCTTGGATAACTAACCACAGATCTTCTGTGGATGTAGGCTTACTCAAATACTTCTGTCTCTTCATGTAATCCCAGACAGACTCGATGATGTTGAGATCGGGGCTCTGTGGGTGCTTTATCATCACTTCCAAGACTCCTTGTTCTGCTTTATGCTGAAGATAGTTCTCAATGACATTGGCTGTACGTTTGGGGTCGTTATCCTGCTGCAGAATAAATTTGGAGCCAATCAGATGATGGTATTGCATGATGGATAAGTACCTGCCTGTATTTCTCAGCATTGAGGACACCATTAATCCTGACCAAATCCCCAACTCCATTTGCTGATATGCAGCCCCCAAACTTGCAAGGAATCTCCACTATGCTTCACTGTTGGCTGCAGACACTCATTATTGTACCGCTCTCCAGACCATCGGTGAACAAACCGCATTCTGCTGTTACAGCCACATATTTAAAATTTTGACCCATCAGTACAGAGCACCTGCTGCCATTTTTCTGGCCTTGTTTCCACACCGAAGCTATGGCTTTTTGGCTGCAATTTTTCCATGAAGACCACTTCTGGACATATTTTTCTGAACAGTTGATAGGTGTACCTAGGTCTCACTGGTTTCTGCCAGTTCTGAGCTGATGGCACTGCTGGACATCTTCCGATTTTGAAGGGAAGTAAGCTGATGAGTCTTTCATCTGATGCACTAAATTTCCTTGGCCGACCACTGCGTCTACGGTCCTCAACATTCCCCATTTCTTTGTGAGTCAATGATGAGAAATACAGGTGGGTACTTATCCATCATGTAATACCATCATGGAGGCGTCTGATTGGCTCCAATTTAATTCTGCAGCAGAACAACAAACTCAAACATACAGCCAATGTCATTAAGAACTAATCTTCAGCATAAAGAATAAGGAAACATGGAAGTAATGGTATGACCCCCACAGAGCCCTGATCTCAATAGTATGTCTGGGATTACATGAAGAGACAGAAGGATTTGAGCAAGCCTACATCCAAAGAAGATCTGTGGATAGTTTGCCAACATGTTTGGAACAAGCTCCTTGTCGAGTTACTTCAAAAACTGTGCAAGTGTACGGTACGTAGACGAATTGATGCCGTTTTGAAGGCAAAGTGTAGTCACCACAAAATATTGATTTGTTTTCGATTTCTCTTCTGTTCATTCACTTTGCATTTTGCTAATTGCTAAAAATGAACTAGTAACACTTACATTTTTGAAGGCATTCTTACTTGTAGCATTTCTATCTAGGAACGCCATTGTAGCTAGATTGATTCAAGGACATTTTCGCCCTGGGCTCCACATGGTCTACAACCAACCCAGCTTGAAATGCCTGCAGGTATGACTTGCAGCGGTAAGTTATTTGCCATACCCAAGGCAGAGACACTTGCCTTAAGGAACACGTTTAGCCAGTTACAACAGTGAGATTGCACATTCTACAGCCACACATTGTATGGGTGACTTTAAACTGTGCACCAGCTACATTCATGGCGGTGATAGGTTCTGCGTTTATCTAAAAAAACAAACAGAATTCTGTGTGATAGGAGATGTGTTCCAAGGTAAATTCTGTGAAACCCATTTAAGGGCACACAAAAGGTATCAACGCAACAAATAGAAAACACTTTATAAAGTAAGGAGCCAAGAAAAATACATTACATTAAGAATAAATCCATTTTATTATTTTTTTTATTATTTACAATCTAAGAGAGTTTTCAGTGAAGTCGGAGATTTTCATTTTAACTGTTATTTCCGGACCATTTGGGGAAGTCATTTTCCTATGGTTCGCTTCCAAAAAAAAAAGCCAAAAAAAAAAAAAAAAGCCAACAGTTATCCATTGTGAGAAGCAAAATCAGCAGATGCCACTTTCAGCAATGCTTATAAAAATAAAAAAATTACAGATTACCATAGGATTTCACCAATGCAGATCTTGGTATCCTTACTTTGCCATAATTCAGACTACTGATGAGTTTAGACAAACCCAAATAACAGGAAGAGAACCTCACAATTATTTAATCTGGCAGCAAAAATGAAGCTTGCCTTTTATGAATTGAGCACGTGCGACCATTTTCACACAAGGTGGGCTGCAGAACGTCCTGAAGTGCATAGCATTGTTTTCTGCATTGCACATGCACAGCAAGAAACCATGGATGTGCAATAGCCATGAGGGGGTCCGTAGGTAGAAGTAAAGTGATCATGTACACAATCACTTTACTTTTTCCTTATGTCCAGGGCAGGCTCTTATAGGAGCTTATAGCAGCCAATAAAGAATGCTTATTGACACAACATATGTCGGGAACGATTCTTAATATTAATGGGTTTTGCTGCACATTTCATTAAATATGCCCCTTAAAGTTTAAGTAGATGGTGCAAATGTACATATTTTAATTATTATGGTGCTGCCATTACACAAACTGTAAAATGTTAAAGTTATCAGACAAAGTATCTATCAAGATAATATGTAAAACAAAAATAAAACAAAAAAACATGTACCTGCGATACTGTTCTTGTTGATTCCGATGAGAGTAAACTTGCCTGGCTGGTGACCTTCTTCTCCAAGAAATCTATTTTCTCATAAGTCCGTTTCTGCCGTACCACTTCTGGCTGAACATTTATTTCTGCTCTACCACACTCTCGGATCTCTGTTCCAGGTCTGTACAACGACCTACTGCTGGATGTGATGTCGTCCCTTGAACCTCTCCCCACACCGTTATTTAAGGAGCCAGTCTGAAATCGCACCCGGTTACTCTCTGGAGCAATGTTTTCTGTCATATCTGTGTCCAAACTAGTCTTGCTACCCCTCCCAATGGTGGTCCTGCCGACCACTGTTCTCATCTCAGCAATCAGTTTTTCATTCAAAGCATTGAGTTCACTGCTGCTGCCAACAGAACCAGGTCTTATTTGAACATTCCCTTGTCTCCTACCTTTCCTTTTCCTCAAACTAGGAGAAGGACCTGTGGAGTACCCAGAGTCCTGCTGACTTACCACTGTAGGGTAGTCTTGAGGAAGGCTGTTCTGCCTGTTATGGTGAGCTTCCACATTCTTCAGAACATTAGCTTCCAAGACCCTCCAAGAATGTTTAAAACTGTCTTTTAAGGCTAACGGACTAGGCTGATGTTTAGGTGTAACATCAAGAGATCCTGTAGGAGAAATAGTCTGTTTAGTGGTTTGGTCAACATTGACCATGTGCTTTATGTACTCCCTGCCTGCGGGACTGTACTCTGTAGCAGATGGGTTCCTCTTGTGTTTATTCTGATGAACACTTGGGTAAGGCAAAAGCTTAGGCATCTGTGAATGGCTCTGTAGGCTGTTAGTTGGGGACAAAGGTGGAGAAATTGAGTGCGCAGTCATGCTTTCAAAGTCCATCTCTGCTGGTGGCAAATCATAAATTGGAGATTCCAGAGAAGGCTCATCATATATAGGTGGTGGAGAACCATACCTAGGAGATGAGGGCTGCAGTGTCCCTGTAGGAGTCCTTTGTGGAGTTTGACAAGTGGCCCCATTAGTTAGGACAAGGCAGAATCCACCATTGTCAGTTTTCTTTATTTGCATAGATTGCTTTTGATCAAGAGCAGATTTTGCTTGCATAGCAGAGGGTGGTACCTGTGCACAAGCAGTGGGTCTGGTGACAGGTGCTTTAGGGTTGCTATTTTGAAGTGGTGGGCAGGCTGGAGACACAGGCACCTGTTTCAGGCTATTTACCTTCACCAGCATGGCCGCTTTGGTCCCAGGAACAGGCTGCCACCTGACAAGAGAAAATGGCAAGTAGTAAAAATTACTAATACGTCTAATGTAAACTTGCTAATAGCTTAATATGGTTAATTATACTTACACTTGTTATAATTCTGTTATTTGTAAATGTAAAAGGAATTGCACGTTTACACATCAAAGAATAACCCATATTAACAGTCATGTGACAAAACGGAATTTTAGTTCATCAATACTACTGGCTAGGGACCACTTTATATCACACAAAATAAACAATTGAACATTTATCCCACACTGTACTGTTTATTGTATTATATATTTTTTAAATACTGTTTCCTATTTAAAATGCAAATAAAAAATACATATCACAGTATTAACATGCCCTCACAGATTATACCAGTCTGTGATTTACACATTATACAACAACAATTCAAGTTGGATTTCACTCTCCAAGCTGCACTGATTTGGAATGAATTCATTTTTATTTTATTTTTAAGCAACTTTAAAAATAAATAAATTGACCCGGTAACCCGTTCACACTGCACCTGACCTGGTAATAACCCGGGAAACCCCTTCTTTATTCCCGGGTCAGGCGACCCGGGAATTCGGCAGTAACCCCTTTCACACCGCACAACGACCCGCGCCGACCCAGCAATATAACGGGTCGATACCTGGTTATTTATTTGTGCGGTGTGAAAGGGGTATTACTGTGCTTATCTTAGTGACATCCATGCAGGATAAGGCTGCACTGGCAACACCTATCCTAAAGGCATAACTAGGTCTCACTTTATGACTGCTTATGCTGCACCTGTTCAGTGTACCCAGGTTACAGAGAATGCCATCAGTTCTGACAGTTTCCCTTTAAGTAAGGGATGTAATAGTGATGGAAGGCGTAAGATCATTTTCTGCACGTGTACATTATCACGCACACGCAAAGGCTGGAGACATCAGATTTATCATAAAAACTGTGAGACCAGGAAACCCATAGAGAGATTTTTAGATGCCAGAGCAGCTCTGAACAAGTCCTTCACACTTAGACCCCTGTGTATCCGCTGTCAGATTACTACAACAATGGGATTCTTGTACTTAAGCGCAATTCAAACACAATTGCTTGGCAGAGGCTGAGCAGGGTGGGTCCTGCCCTACTGTGGACAACAGGAAATAGGAACCTGATAAATGGTTCATGGTTTAGGAGCAACAATCAGGCTTTTGTCATGAGAACTTTTTTGCTAATGCCAGTGACAAAGGGGGAGAGTGGGGGTAGGAGACACTGGTAGCTAAAGAAAGGGAATACAAAGGGTTAATAGACTTGGAGTAAATCTGAGCATAAACAGAAGCGAAGGGCAGGAAAGGCAGCTGAAAGTAATAAAGGGGGGAAAAATAGGGGGAAGAGATGAGAAATATGCTGGAGTGTTGGTGGGGCCTGTGGGTAGAGCAATGAAAGAACTAGATGTCCATATTTCTTTGACATGTTCCTACTTGTTCTGTATTTATCTTTATGCACCACAAGCAGACACTATTCACCAGCTCATACTGAATAGCATAGAAAATAAAGGTTTATATTGTTGCCATTTGAAGAAAACCAGTGTTTTGCAGCCCAGTTGTGAATGGTGTGCCAACTTGGTGGCCTCTAATTGTTAAATAAATGTCATGCTTGCTTGGAACTGTACAGACACAGAAGGACTTAAGCAGACATTGGGTTCAACACTCTCTCTTTAAATTCTCCAGAACCAAAATAAACAGGAGCTTCCAGTTTGTGTCTGGCTTCAATAATACAGAATGTGATCTTAATTTACTACAATTTCCGTAACAGTTTCCCCTCCCTCTGATCACTAGCAACAAATGGAGTACAGATTTGAAACCAATTAAAGGACTTTTTATATATTTGCTAGATTCCTGACTCTGAGCTTCATAAAAGCATTAGTGAATTGGTCATGAAGGAATGCATTACATTGCATGTTTACATGCAGCCTGTGACTCTCCGCCTCTTGAATTTCATCACCTAGTTTGGCTGATCCTGCTTGTAGTAAGCCAACAGCCATTGGTTTCTAACCCTTTTTTGCATGAATTAAGATAACATTATACACATTTTTTTATTTATTTATTAGTCTTCAGGGCTTGTTTGTTTTAAACTATAAAACTAAAAAAGTTATACACGTGTCCACTTGAGAGGACAACATGCATCTGCAACATACAAAGTTGCCCTATTATCGTGAAACAGTATTTTAACCGTAGCTCACATTTGTTTGTTTTTCATGTAACCCAAAACCAATCAGATTCTACTGTACCTACTGTATTTTAGATAGTGCTAGATAATTGATTAGTAGAATCTGATTGGTTGCTATGGGCAACATCACCACTTCTATAAATCCTATTAGTACCATTTTTTTCAATCAAATACCAATTCAATTTACTGTCCTAAAATATTTCTTGATTAGGCTAATTTATAATGAGCAAGTGTTT